>NW_009937181.1:2072-10762 GCF_000696875.1 Nestor notabilis
CACACCACATCCCAGATATTTGACCAGAAGTCAAGGAATAAATCTGATCTATGCCCCAGCAACCACATCCAGTGGTCATGTTTGAGCTGTGTTGCTTGTTGTTTTTAATCCCATCGGTTGTATCCAGCACAGTTGGGCTGATGGTAACTGATTTGGAATCAATATGATTCCCAGCAGTCCAACACACCCCAAAATATCCCTATAATATTTATTTATAGGGCACATATGTTATTGTAGCAGGGCTATGGGTTTCTCCGAGCTAAAGGAATTGGGAGATGGTAGCTGGGAAAACCAACCTCATCAGTGTGATATTTCCAAGCACAACCTTCCTGAGAAATTTCTTTAACCCATCGGCAACCAAACACATCATCCTAAATACCCTCTTCTTTATCTCAGCCTCCCCTGGCATCGGAAAGAGATTTGCCTTATGGGACTGTTCTGGCAGTTGGTCAGTTGAATGCAAGGACTAGATTTTATGGCCAAAGAATTAATTATTGTTGTCCAAAAATGAGTCTTTCTTCCCCCACCTTTTACCTACTGAGATTTAGAATAATTTACTGCTTGTGTCAGAGTTGCATTGCTAAAAAAACACCAAACCAAAACCAGAAAGGGGGTAAAAAGCAATGCTGAATATAAATGTGGATTGAAAAATGTAGGAAAGTAGCAGAAATTGAGGAATTTTGTGTTGTTGGGCTCTGGGAGTAACTTCAGGATAATGGTTGACGTGGGGATGTCTGCTGGTAATTGCAGGTGCAGGTTTCTCCAAGGCTTTTGATTTGCACCACGTGGGGTTTGTATCCAAACCCTTGTGCAAGGGACAGGACACATCAAATTGATGACAAACAAATGATTAATTCCAGGTCCAATGTATTTGATATCAATAACTTAGGTATGATAAAGCCTTTCCCAGCAATGCCTCACTTTAAGTAAGGAGAAGTGGAATCATTCGGATGCTGTTGGATGCCCACAGCCCAGCAAAATCCAACACAAAGGATTTATTGGATACACATAATTCAGGTCATCTCCAACGGGTGGGAGATGCTATCCAGTTGAGGAATGATTTGAAGGATGCTTCATCAGCACAGGTGGTTTTTCCCAAGGAACAGATCAGGGAATTGCAGCATTTCTTGGCAAAGGCATGGAAAAACATCCTGATGTTGGAAGTGGACAAAATGAGCTTGGCAGAGAGATGCAATTAGCCCTCAGGCTAATTAAATGCTTGGCCCAGGAGGATGGAGAGGTCACCTTCCTTCAAGGGCTGCAAGTCAGGATCACATGGATCAAAGCTCTTTTGTAAGATGCTGCTCGAGGAGCAGCCCCTAGGGTCGAGATGGCCTTTTTTGGTGAAAAACCTGCAAATCCACCATGCCCAGCTCATCCTGGTGACCACAATGACCAATAATGTCTAATATCAAGTGATATTAAACAATCAGACCCTCAGTGGCAAGGTTAGAAGCAGTGGGGGAATTGATTTAGAACTCTTTGCGCAGTCGTAAAACTTGCAGGTTTATGGCTGGAGCTCCCTGATGCTTGGATATTAGAATGAGAAAGAAACAGGCGTTGATGCAAGCAGAAAAATATTCTGCTCCTGATTTAAAGACCAGCGAATTGCTAAATATTTTTATTAGCAGCAAATTTGCAGCTTGCTGGAACTAATTTCACGCCCGGTAGATATGGAGCTTAAGCTGGGGATGGCGTTAAATTACTCCCTTGTAAAGGTATTTCAGCCTGATGGTGGAGGTGCTGTCGGATGGTGGGGACCTGGCTGGGGACCTCCTTTTTGGGGTGGCTTCTTGTGGGTTGGGATGGTGGCTGGGATAAGCTGAGTCTTGAAGTGTTGATACAAAGTCATTATTCCCCCCTTAACTGCAATAGGAACCACCAAGCACCCCCTCATTTGCATAAATTTGCTTATGGATTTGCTGTAAAGCAGTGCAGGAGTGGGACAGGAGCAAGACCCTGAGATCCTCCAGCCTGGAAAGATGATATTTCTATTTTAGAGGTGGTTTTGGTGTCTTTTGGAGATTATTTTGGCTGCTCAGGGTTTAGTTGATTTAATGAATGTTTATATTTATTTAATAGAGTGAAAAAAATTATTAAAAATTATATAATTGATTTTAATTGTTTTTTTTTTTTTTATTTAGGATATTCCAGGTTTAATTGATTTAGGAAGCAGGTGAAGGCACTCACAGCTGGATTCCTGAGTACTACTCTCCCTCCATGCCCATTCTTTGCATGTCTTCCTTGTCAGCTGGAGGTTTTACACCTTGGGGATGGTATTCCAGCCCAAATCCCACCCTCTTCCTCCTTCAAGGAAGCACCAGGAATCACCCAGCTTAATGCAATTGGGAAAGAACACCCCATCCTGTTTTGGTTTGCTTGGATACAAACCAGGACAGGTGCAGGGTCGGGGCCGGAGGATATGGAGCCGAAGAAAGCCAAGCAAAGGCGTCAAGAGGATCTGATTACCCCTCTAAAAATACCTCTGGGTGAGTGGTGGTGGTAAACAAGAGCTATTTAAATCCCCATGTCCACTTTCTGCAGTGGAAATAGAGGAGGTTAAAAGAGTTTCCCCTTATTTCTCGGAGCACACATATGGTCGAGAAGTGCTAAGTTGCCCTTTTCCAAAGAGAAATCCTGAAGAAAAGAAAGTTAAAATAATAGGAGAGGGTTTGTAATGGCTCCGTGGGGATTCAGCTCTCTCCCTCAGGAACCCACTTCAGATTATCTTTCTCTTGCTGATGGCGGAAATCAATTTTAATCGTCCTGACGGGAAATGAGGATGTAAGACTTCAAAGAGAACAAACCGTGCAACGTTCAGAAAGTAATAAAATGGGATATGAAGTCACTTTTAAAAGGGGAAAATCCCATCCCACCAGGAGGAGAGGCCTCTAAAAGCCCTGAAAGGTTTTGGTTGGTGGGAGGTGGGGGAGCAAAAGCGTTTCCTATGGTGCAGGAGTCTGACCCTAACCAAGAAGCACTTGGAAAAGGTGGATGGAGGAAGACGGGGTGTCTCCATCATCACCTGTTATGTTCAAAATGCTGCCAAGTAGGAGGAAGTTGGTTGGTTTTTGAGGGGTTTGGTGGCTTTTTATACTAAATGCAATTTTAATTCAGTCCAGAATATTTGTACATCAGTAAGTAAAGGCTTTTTGATACTTGGCTCTCCAAAGTTAAAGCACAGGGATTTCCTTACAAAAAAAAAGGTCCTATAGTCATCTTCTGGTGATGATAAAATGCCATCGTGCCCACATGGGGTGTCATTTTCCTATGGGGCCAACCCCCCTGTGTGATATTGCAACAAAATTTGATCCAGCCAAGGAGGAAAATGAGGCGAGAAACCACCAGAGAGACTTAAATTGGGTTGTAAAGCCCGCCCTGCAAGTGATGGAGCAGAGGCAAAGCTTAAGGAAGGAGGCAAAGAACTGATGAAAAATGAATATCAGAAGGTTGAGGGGAGAAAGAAAGACAAGAACAGGGTCTGGGGAGATGCTGAGAATTAAAATTTGCTTCTATAATGGCATTCCCAAAGGTGTTAAAGCTCACCCAAAGGTGAGATGTTTTTACAAGAAACTTCAGGTTTCCCACATGTTTCTCCAAGAAATGTTATTTCCCATCAATCTAATCCTTAAAAGAGTTTCAATATGGGACCTTGTTGTGTTGTTGCTTTTGGAAACCTTTTGCTTTACCTTTGTCAGACTCTTCCTCCTTCGAACCAAAGAGTTTTTAGGCAAGAAACCAAGGAGTCATCGATAATAAACCCTTGACACTTCACTTTAAGTGGCTCATCATCATTAGTTCTTCTGGTATTCCTCATAATGACATTAATCACCGGCCACTCATTAGATTTTAATGTGCCCGTAATAAGTTCATCCGTAGTAATTCAATCGCAGTCAAGCGGTCAGTAATGTCTCCTTATTGGAAAGGGTTGGGCAATAGCAACACCCATCCATGGTGGGATGCTGGGTGACCGTGAGCAACCAGCATCTGCTGAGATAGTCCCCAGGACGTTCAGGCAGAGTTTGGTTTTGGGAGCCAAGCCTGTTTGGTGTTTGAATCATCCTTCTCTCCTTGGCTCCTTGCTTCCACCCTTTTTCATTTACCATGGATCGATTTTTCCCTCCTGTTCCCGAGGCAGCAGCTTGGAAATGATGCGCCTCTTGTTGGGTTTTGTTCTTTTAAATTTAATTTCCTTCCTTACTTGTGTGTGGCAGCGGGGAAATTAGTTGGGAACTGGTTGAGTCTGGGTATGCAAGGACAAAGCACCATGTGGCTCCTGGGAGCTTCACTGCAAAGTCACGCTGTTGCTCTTGAGATCTGCACTCCCTGTCTCTGGAGCACATGGGATGTGGATCTTATACCCCACAATTAAAGTTTGGATTTTCACACACCTCAGGGTCAGTGGCAAAAAGGATGTTCTTGTGTATCCAGATGAGTCCTTTCTGCTGTGTCATGACTTCATGGTCCTTCCAAAACCATTCATCAGCTGCCTAATGTTCTCCAAGGGCACCATTTTAGTTCAGCCGTTGGGTTTTGGTCTTGGATCTAGAGAGCTTTGCATCCCAAAAGATGCATAACACCTACTTTACTTCCCCTTGCCTGCAGAAGAGATGTTATGTAGTACTTCGGTTTTCTCAGGTCCATTAGCAAGTGCCTGAGATGCCTCCAGCAGCCAAGGCTATGAATCATTTAGACAGGATTTAAGATCCTTTTGGGTAACCTGTGCAAAAAATAAATTCAAAGGCAGCTAATCAAGTGGCTTTGAGGGCTGTAAAAAAAGCAGAATTCAATCCCTGCAAACTTCCCTAGATGTAATTTCAGGAGAGATCAAAGATGACACTAACCTAAGGAAGTAAAGCTACTCAAAATTCAAAGTTTATAGTCCATCTGTCTCCTTGCTTCAGGGAGCCAGTATTAAATTTATTGCTAAATAAAACAAATAAGCCTAGGAAAAGCCAGCATCAAAATCTGCATCTTGTAAGAGAATTAACAGAGCTCCTTGTTATGATGGTTGCTTCTCAATTTGCATCTTTAAGGAGTTGTGACCATCTCCCTGCTTCTCCCTTCGCCAGCTCCTCCAAAGCTGGGCTGGTGCTGGCTTGTGTCGCTTGGTAAAGAGATGCTGAGGGTGGAGGTTGAACTCCCAGCGTGGACTGTTCCAGAACGGGGATGGGGAAGGGATGCTGAAGCCCAGCCAAGGTGGAGAAACATCTCAGGTGAAGAAACATCTCAGGTGGAGCCAGAATTTAAAAGGGCGGGATTCAGCATCACCACGTTGCTTTTGCTGGCTGCCTGGTACCCAAGTACTGCAGATATCCAAGTTTAAATAAGTTGGGAGGGGAGTGTTATTGCTTTCCCTGGCTTATCCCATTAGTTAATCCCATTTTTTTTCCTACAGTATTTGAACAAGGTGTAGTTTTATGATTATTTAGATGTTTTATTCCTATTGGTGTGTATCCCTCCAGCCCATCCCTATCTCAACTGGCCGATACTGCCTTCAGAAAGCAGACTCCAAAGCTTGCTCAAGTGCTGGAGGTAAGTTGCTTTAAACATCCTCCTTTTTTTTTCCCTTTATCCCTGGAAATGCTTGGGAAAGGATCAGTCAGTCGGATGCTCGCAGTAACTGTGCATGGCAGAGCCTGAAGGAGCAGCAGGAACCAGCCATGGACTTATTATGCCTTGAAATGAAACATTTAAAAGGAGGAAGTTGGCAACGGGGATTTTCTAATCAAAATCTATATAACCTGCCATTTATCCAGCATTTTTCCTTCTGGAAGGACCCCAAAGTGCTTTCCCAGCTCAACGAGCCATCATTAACCCCTGTTCAGCCAGCGTGAGAGGAATGCCATTTCTTCCCAGTCAGTCCTGGCTGCTTCTCAGGGGTAACAATAGGGAAAATCCTTTATTTTGGCTTTAGCTTTATCATCGATCCATCAATTCCACATGAGAAATAAGCTTTAATCTTATTTAATCTCACATGGAGAAACCTCTGGGAATATCGAGCTATCCTGGCATCGACCACATATTCTTAATACATCCTCCTTGTCCCTATGGATTATCGATAAAGCCTTTAATGATATTCTCCTGTTTATTTATCTATTAGTAGTAGTAAAGTCGGTGTACCATCGCGGTGTGCCTGAGACTATTTAATATGCATGATGCCATCTCCTCAGTGCCATAAATCTTGGGTTTACTCTCTTATTATTCCCAGGAAAATCATGTG
Source organism: Nestor notabilis (assembly GCF_000696875.1). Classification (NCBI taxonomy): domain Eukaryota; kingdom Metazoa; phylum Chordata; class Aves; order Psittaciformes; family Psittacidae; genus Nestor; species Nestor notabilis. Next base: position 8,296 of record NW_009937181.1, read on the forward strand.
CAGAGGTAAAAACAAACATATTGAAGAAGAGGAGTTGGCCTGTGGGTATGTGAAGTACCACAAGCAGAGGGAAATCGGCTTGAATAGGAGCCCTCCAGGAGCTAAATAGTTGCAAACTGGGAAATCCCTTCACTTTGGCCTGGATTTGGTACAAACATCGTTGGGTTTGGACACAACTGTTGGTGTGCCCGATACCATGTTAATTATGTTGGTTTTGAGGCTGGTTTTGAGGCTCATTTGATTCCTCTCTTCTTGAAACTCATAACTGGAGAAGGGTTTGAAATGTGTGGGGAAGCATCTGTATCTTCGATGTCTTGTAAAAATCCAGCATGATTTTTTGATTCATTGGATTAAGCATCCTCCCCTGATCACAGAGCAGTGCCTGAGCCAGAGGGATAAAGGGCTGGTGGGTACCACCATCCTCTGAGCTGTTTGGAGCAGCATCTGATCCAAATCAAGTCCTATTTTTTCCCTTTTTAGCATCCTTTAACTCCCAAGGGGATCATACATCCTCCCAGGGAGCGACTTGCTTTGGACGGGATATCCTTCCCTTCCAACCTTGAGCTCCAGTGTTTAAGCCAGGCTCAGCGCAAAGCTCAGCCTTGCCTGCGTCCTAAAACCTTCTTGTTTTCAACATCTATTGTTGAATAATTTACTTGGCTTCACTCGTGTATTTTTCCAGAGTATCCCATCACAGTTTTCTTAGAGGAATCCGACATCAGCAATAATGCAATCTTGGAAAGTGAATTGAATCATTTATGCAGGAGCAGCCCGACGACAGCAACTAAACCACTGTAGTTGATGTCATCTGTCTTCTCCTGAAGCCTCTTGTGTAAAAATGTGAATTTTGCCTGTTCTGGATGTTCCTGCTCTTGCCAAATGTTTAATATTTGAGCAAACTTGCTCCAGGAACTTGTCACTTTGGAGAGGGGGCACCTGTGGACTCAGGAGTAAGCACAGATTAGTTCACAGTAAGGATCTATTTACGGCATGGACTTTGAGAGCACCATGAATCCATCCCTCTGAGATGCCCTCACGCCAGCTCTGGGGCAGGTAAGCAGCACAACCCCCAAATGTGGGAGACTCACAGGTGAAAGGGGTGGAATTTCAGGGGAGGTTTTCCAGCAGGTGATGCTCTGGCTTGGAATAGGGAAGTGGAGTTAAGTGTCTGATGAAGGATCTTGTGGTTACGGGGGTTTGTTCGTCTCTTCCAGCTGGGTACCACCCGCAGCCTTGGGCTGTGGTCACTGGAGGGTGGTCCAGGACAGGGAGAGTGGGTTGGTGTCCACCAGCCCCCTTGTTGGAGCTGGTTCTCCATGCCAACAGGAATGCTGCGGAACATCACTGGTCCTGCAGATGTGGGGACTGAGGGATGGCGGGATGAGATCAGACCAAAACAAGCTCATCCAGGGGTGACCTGTTACAGCAGGAAGATGCTCAAGGAGTGAACTTGGGATGCTCAAGGAGTGGACGTGAGAAGCTCGAGGAGTGATCTTGGGATGCTAGATACTGCTGGCACTGGAGGAAACAGCCCTGCCCTCTTTCCATCTCTGTTTTCCAAGGTGAGATGCTGAGCGCTGATGATCCCATGGTTCTGTGACACCAAGATGATGGGTTCCCATCCTTTCCCTTAGCTTTCAGATTCAAATTCTCCAGCTCCTATAAATTCTGAACTATTTTTTCCTGGCATTCCCAGCTGGCTGAAACAAGCAGCGACAGCTTTATGGCTCCTTGTCTTCACTCGCTTCTGTGGAATAGGAATGAGGAAGAGAGCGAGGAGATCCGTCCCGGCAACTGATTTACAAGGCAAGAAATTCCCATAAATCATTGCTCCAGCATCTCCAAAGGATCAAGGGAGTGCTCCGAGTTCCTCTGGTTGTCCCAGCAACACGATTCCAATGGCCAGCCCAGAGGAGGTCAATGTCTTTCAGAGGTTGCTCTGAAGTAGGAGGCACAAATGTTGCCGTTATCTGGAAATGTTTTCTGGATGGGGTTTGTGTTGAGGAGGATAAGCTGGAAGGAGAGATTTAGAAATGTGGGAACCTCAAGAGGGAAAATTAAGATGGTCTGAGTTCCTGGCCTTAAATTTAAGCTTGTTTTTCCACCTCTCCCATCACAGCCCTGACCTTATGGCCATCCCTTAGGTATCATTTATATGTCCTGCTGTAAATCTTTGGAGATGATTTTTACCATCCCAAAAGAGTCCTGGGGATTTTTGAGTGATTCCTTCTCCCATCTGATATTCCTTAGGAAATGGGCAGAAATTCTGTGTTTCTTACCAATCCCGCTGCTGATGGCATTTTTCATCGGGGAAGGGGGTGGAAAATCCGGAGAAATGGAACAGTGGCCAGAATGAGCTGGAGAAATCCAGCCCTGTGGCTTTTGAGATAAAATGTGAGAAAATTTAGCTAAAGGACCCAGTGCTTCCGGTGTTCCCAGTGGAAGTGATTCCAGCGTTTGTGGGGGG
>NW_009937182.1:0-3727 GCF_000696875.1 Nestor notabilis
CAGCAGCAGCACACAGCTCCCAGGTGGCCCGTGGCACAGCTTCACCTTCGCACTCCAGGATGCAGACCTGCACGGGAGACATGGGGATGGGTGTTAGATGGGGTTTGGTCCCCCCAGAACTATGGGACACTGGGCAGTGGTGTACCCCAATGCCAGGTGCTCTGGCCTCCCCCCAGTTCCAGCCTGTCCAGTGATGCAATGCATTGCAAGACACCCCTCCCAGGTGGCCCGTGGCACAGCTTCACCTTCGCACTCCAGGATGCAGACCTGCACGGGAGACATGGGGATGGGTGTTAGATGGGGTTTGGTCCCCCCAGAACTATGGGACACTGGGCAGTGGTGTACCCCAATGCCAGGTGCTCTGGCCTCCCCCCAGTTCCAGCCTGTCCAGTGATGCAATGCATTGCAAGACACCCATCGAAAGGTGCCAGCAGCTCATCAGCCCTTGCCTGGCCTCATTCGGTGGCCTCCCCAATCCTGTTCCTGGGGTCCCAGAGGTGGTGGCAGTGGAGATGCTGGGGAGCCATGGCAGCTGCTCACCATTCCTGTCCAGATGCTCTACTGCTTCCTGGATATGCTCCATACTTTCCTGTTGACATCCATGCTCCCATTCCACCACCCCATGCTCCACACTGCTGGACCTTTAGCTGGGCACAAGGCCAGAAAATCACCCAGCAATGGGATGGCAGAGGTGGGAAGGGACCTCTGGCGTTGCCCAGGGGCAGGTCTTTGCTCTTCTCCTTGTTGAATTTCATGAGGTTCCTATTAGCCCATTTCTCCAGCCTGGCAAGTTGCCTCTGGATGGCAGCATGACCCTGTGGTCTACCATTTGCACCTCCCAGCTCTGCATCATCTGCTAATTACTGAGGGTGCATCTGTCACATCATCCCAGTCATTAACGAAGATGTCAAGGTCCTTCATGTTTCAGTCCACCTCATCTATCCTGTGCTTCAGCAACTTGTCTATGAGGATGTCATGGGAGACAATTCCAACGTCTGATGAAAGTCAAGACAAGCTGGTTGTCTCACTGCAAAAAGCTGTCAGCTTGGTCAAGCACTACTTCCCCTTCATAAATCCTTGCTGGCTACTCCTGGTGACCTCCTTGTCTTTCATACATTCAGAAATGCTTTGCAGGATGATGTGCTCCACCACCTCCCCAAGGGCTGAGGTGAAGCTGACCAGCCCATAGCTTCCCAGATCCTGCTTTATACCTTCCTCAAAGGTATATGACATCTGCCTCCTCCCAGCCCTCAGAAACCCACCCCAATCACCACATCCCTTCAAAGGCATCAAGAGCAGCCTCATTAAAAGGTGTCCTTTGGCTTCCTCCATGTTTGTGTCTTATCCCTTTCTAAGAGGCCTCATCCACCAAGGCAGGCCACAGACCCAACACCACTGTGGCGTGATAGCCTCAGGTGGGCTGGTATCACTAAACACAGCACCCAGGGAAAACCATCCAGGAGAAGAACGTAGAAGAACCAAACTAAAAAATACCCAAGGAAACTAGGGCTGGAGGGCCCAGAAGGGAAGGGTTGTCTTCCCTCTTGTTGACGTGTCTCAGTCCCAGTATTAGCTTCATGGTGGGCTTAATCCCAACTGGGGGAGCCCATGCTGAAGCACATCAGTGTGTCTTGTTGCTACAGGCCATCTCTGAGACCAGAACCTTTGCAAAGACTCTTCTCAACATGGGTTCATTAGCTTTGGTAATCGGGGGGTACTACATGTCCCAACGTGGTGTCTCAGGGCTGCAGCTCAAGCATGTGGCTCTGCAGCAATTGGCTATTTCCACCCCTGAGGGCAGCCAGGGTCTTCAGACAGACAAACGAAAAACAGTTGTCCCAAAGTGAGGTGGTGATAAGGGTCCTTGTGGACACACCAAGTGTATGCTTTGCTGAGCCAAGATCCTGTCCTGGATCTCCAGGGCTTTGGCAGGGTCTATGGCTGATGGACAGTGTCCTGGCTGTGCCCCACGCTGGAGATGAGAGGTGATGGGTCACACTCAGGTGACTATGATGAGCACCAGCTGATAGGCTTCAAGAGGAATTACCCCAGGCGTCAGGCTGAAGACCATCAGTGGTCCTATCACCCATCCAAAAAGCAGCACTGTAAACATAAACATTCCAGGGTCCTTGGCCATTGTGTTGTCGTCTTAATTCACATGGAAATAGCTTCTGCCACCAGGCCAGCTTGCAGAGTTTCGGAAATCCTCAGCAAACACCAGCCAATGCTCCTCCATATCCAGGTATGAAACTACCTGGGGGTGCTCCTTCCAATCTTCAGTTGGCATTAATGGTGCCACCATGGGTTTACACCATCCCTAGATGACTCCGGGGTACCAGGATGTAGGTGATTCATCCATGTCTTGAAGACCAGCTCCACCGGCTGTCCCTGTTCTGCCCTGGCAGCTGCGATGCTGGTGCAGACATGCCTGCAACTTCAGGGGGATCTCCTATTTCTACCTCTGAAGGATGGATCGGCCACATCACTGATGGGACTTCCTTGGCCATTGCTTTGGAAATGGTGGACAGTTGTATCAAATCCCACCACAATGCTTCTTCCAGCTCAAACTGAGCTTTGAAAGACCCCAGGTTCCTCTGCTTCTGGTTCAAACCACTCTTGCTTTGACATATAACCTTGCACGGACCCATGAACCACCAATCTTCCCATCTCCTCTCCATCTTGCTGGCCAGGGAAAACAGAGCAAAATGCAGCTCCAGAAACAGGACCAGGAAGGAAGGTGGGGGCTGCAGAGACACTGGTGCCTTCAGACTGCAAAACAACATTTTGGGGCAAAAACAGGGCAATCGTCCTCCAAAAGTTGGTAGCAGTGACATGGGAATGCAGTAGGCTTTGAGAGCAAGGAGGAGGCACTGGAGTGGCTCTAGCATCTCCACAGAGCCCTGGAACTCTCTGGTCCCTCCTGGTTTTGCAGGGATATTTCCCAGCCCTGGGGGCTTCCTGAGCTGCCAGCTCCTTTTGGGTGGACGTCTCAACTTGCCATGATTTATCATTGCTTATAAATTGGTGAGCAGGCAGGGGGGAAGCAATGGATGATCCCACAGGAGTGGAGGGGGAGTGGGAGGGAAAGAAATGCTGCTGGCCAGGACACAGCCACAGCTCAGCAGGGAGAAAAAGAAAGGATTAGGGTCTGAAATAAAAAACCAAACAAAAATGCTCTTTAATAGCTCTTTCCACTCAGTGCTAGAGGCAAATCAAGACAGTGAGAGGGTCTGCAGGGTACTCGATGCCTGGCCCCCCAAAACACCATGGTTCACCAGCCATCTGCAAAGCCAGTCCCACCCTGATGGGGCTCAGAGGGGGATTTTGGTGCCTTCTTGGAGCATGGGGTGAGGGTTGGCAGGGGTCCAGGGTTGGTGCAGGTGGAGACAGTGATGTTGCAAGCCATGAGGAAGGAAAGCTGGGGATGCTCAGGGTCTTGGGACCCTCCTGGGACCGTCCTTGAGCCATCACAGCCTTGTCCCCATCACTCCCAGAAGCTGATTTGGGGTCTGCATCTTTCTAGATGGTGTCCCTGGGGTGTCCAAGGAGGAAGGACAGTGACAGCACGTGGCACCTTCCCCTCGAGGTTTGGCACTCACCAGCAGCCAAAGCCTCCCCAGACCCCAAACCCCAACCCAGCACAGAGAGGAAGGTGCCCAACCAACATAGGGGGTTCAGGGGGTGCTACCCCCGTGGGGGCGACCCCCTTGGGGGCTGCCCATGGCAG
>NW_009937182.1:3847-4154 GCF_000696875.1 Nestor notabilis
CCAGAGCACAGCCCTCATGGCGGCACCGGCCCCAGCTGCGGCACAGGAGAGGGAAAACCCGTCAAGCCAGGAGAGCACCAGCACCACTGAGCCCTGCACCTGCACCGAAAAGTGCCTGTTCTCAGCCCGTCCTCCCTCACCCCAACCCAGACACACGTGTTCCCAGTCTCCCTGACAAAATTATCCTTTCACAAAAGGAGCCGGGCTGCCTCCTCATTCTCAAAAACAGATCCGGTGTATCCCAGCTTAATTTTTTCCAGCCTATCTCATGGCACGAGTCCCGTACAGGGCTTATTTTAGCAGGTGG
>NW_009937182.1:4178-4529 GCF_000696875.1 Nestor notabilis
CTGTCCCCTGAGCAGGGCGCTCCGTATCTGAGCATCACTGGAGCTGGGTGAGGATGTCCCGCTCCAGTTTCCCCTTCTGGCTGTTTCTCGGGAGGTGCCACACCTATCTCTGGAGGGTTCAGCCATTGCTGCCAGCAGGGATTGCTGGGGTCTGAGCCCACCCAGTGTGGATCAGCAAAGCCAATTCCCAAAGAACTCCCATGTGTCCTGTCTGGCTTTGCCGACATCAGTGACAGGTGGCTATTTAGAGACATGACCAAGGTTGTGTGCTTCCCTCCCAGGTCCTGGAGATCTAGCCCAATGCATTCCCATGGCCATCTGCAAGCAGAAAGGTTGGTCCTCCTGCCCCCA
>NW_009937182.1:4692-9160 GCF_000696875.1 Nestor notabilis
GCACCATGTTTATAAGCCAGCAAGGGCAGGAGATGGAGGTGATGGAGAGGAGCAGGATGGGGATGTGAAGGTTGGTGCTACACTTGGTGGCACTGAGGTCCCACCACACTGGAGCAGCACCCAGAAACCCCCATACTGGGATGCTCAGAAGTGAGGAAGACCTCTGTGACAGTGGCTTAGCAACCCGTGTGCTGCTCCAGCACCTCTTCAGGCTGCTTTTGGGGAGAGTTTAGCACCTGGACCGGGGGTCCCCATTTATTTCTCACCCTGACAAGGCAAGGGGGACAACCCCACTCTTTGCAATGGAGGCAGAGCACCTGCTGGGGTCCCCAACCAGCATCACCGTCACCTTTTATCCCTGCCAGCCAGGCGGTGACACAGACCCTGTCAGCTCCTGGTTGTCATTTACTGGACGGTACAAGGGGAAGCTGATAAGAGCAGGAATTGAGGCTTAATCTTCATCGAGTCTCATTAAAACTGGCTGGGGGCATGAGTCAGAGCTTGGCAGAAAGCTCCCAGGAGATGGCAAGCCCCCCAGAAAAATCACTCAGCCCCAAAATGGGGTTTGGTAGAGCCAGGAAGGGGGCTGCAACTCACCCCCCAGCCCTGTCCCCATGTCCCCAAGAGATACCAAGTCCAATGTCCTGGGCTAAGCAGGTCACATCTGGCTGCGGAGGAGGCTCTGAGATTACGGCTCGGCTTTTCTTCCCGGTTAATTGAAAGATGCTATCGGGCGGGTGGGATGCGGTACCCTGCCGGCATCACCGGCTGGGGCAGGGGCGGGAAAGAGGTAAACAACCCCCAAAAAACAACCCCCCCTTTTGCACATCGATGTGTCCCCCCCAAATTCAATCAGCCCATTCAAAGGGAAGCACCGAATGTGGTGGGTTTATTTTCTTGCTTCTGCCCTTGGGTGTTTGGGATGAGGGGGATTGTAGTGTTGTGGGGTGTTGATGGCACAAAACTCCTTCCTTTTACATCCACAGACCCATGTGAAAAAGAGGGATGCCTTTTTTTCCTCTTTTCCCCATTTTTTCCTCTTTTTCCCCACTTGTCCCCATTTTTTCCCCATTTCCCCCTATTTTTTCCTCATTTTTCCCCATTGTTTCCTCATTTCGCCCCATTTTTTCCCTTTCTTTGTATTTTGCTCCACTTTTTCTCTGGGAAAACCAAACCTGGACTCTATTTCCTAAGGGATTTACCACCCCATCCCACTGCCTTTATGTCTGGGGATGCCATCAACCTTGGCAAAGGCTGTGACAGCCCCGGTGTCATACCGCAGCCACCCTCATAGCTCCTTGGACACTGAGGCTGCTCGTGGGCATGAACCTTCCTCTTCCTCCCTGAAAACTAAACCTATCCATCCCAGGAGGGGGTGTCAGGGTATAGCCACTTCATCTTGCAAGACAGCTTTGGGACACCCCCCCTCGACTGCTACAGGCTGCCCCAAGGGTGCATCCTCTGGAGTTTTCAATCCAGTGGAACTACCCTTATTAATATTTTTGGGGAAAAAAAGAGGTTTATTTAGAAATCCAGCCTGCAGTTCAGATAACAGCAAGGTCTGGTTATCCATCGGGACAAGAGGTTTTATTTATTGCTTCGGGTGGGATGATGTGGGAGACACAGCCGTATGAAACGGCTGATCTGGGGGGCAGCAGAAAGGATGTGGGATGTGAATAACCCGAGGAGAAGAGGTGGAAGGGGAAGCAGATGCTTGCTGAGATGGGTTTTATTTGCTTGATTTGATGAGATTTGGGGTAGGAGCTTGAGGGCAATGCTGGGGAACTGCTTCCTGCCTCTCCCCACAGATTGTGCAGCCCCTTTTACCATGGGAGATACTAACAGCAGGGATTATCCTAGCAGTAGGATTGACATCCTTCCCCAAACACCTTAGCAAGGGTTTAAATACAGAGAAGCTCTCGCTTTCCCAGGTCAGGATCAGTCCCACCACGTGAGGAGCACATTTAGGAGCTCCTCGCTTCCCACTCCTGAAGCAAAACCAGCCCAAATCCATGTTTTCCTTGCTAATTCCCACACTGCCCAAAGCCAAGGCCTGATCCAGAGGGCAAGAGAGATGTGATGGGGCAGGACTCAGCCCCGCTGGGAGCCAGCATTCAAGGAGTCAAAGCTTTTTCCTGCCGAAAAATCACAATACTGTCCAACAGTGTCCCCCACTGGCACCGACTAAAATACTTCCCCAGCTCCCCCAAATCCTGGCGATGCCGCTTGGCTTTGTGCAGGTAGCTTTTGGGGGGCTTTTAGGGAGAACCAGTGAGATTTGGAGCCCAGGGAGGGTTGGCTACAGATGCCCAGCGCTCGCCAGAAAAATAAGCATTTTCTTTTTTCGAACCCCCTCAATCAGGTAATTGGCCATAATTGGCCAAAATTAGATGCCGCGGCGTGACTATAAACACAGATGTGGGCTCAAGAGGCTGAGAAAGGCTGTTTAGAGGTAAAAAAGCTCAGGAAGAACATTTCTCCCTGCGTCCCCATGTCTCAGCCGTTCATTCCTGCTTTTTTGAGGGAGATTAAAAAAAAAAAAATTCAAAGCAAGAAATAAACCATTTTCCTCTTCTCTTTGCTTTTTCAGGAGGGAAAAGGGGATTGCTCGCAAGCTGGGCATCTCCTGGAGCATCCCGTGGTGGCCCCAGTGAAGTCCTGGCTAGAAAAAAAAGGGGCAGAGATATTGAACGGGGAATGTCATGGCATGGCAGCTCCCCAAAAAATCTCCTAAAAAATCCTACTCATCCCAGAGGAACCCACCATCACCCCGTGGGCTTCCCCCTGGCTTCGGGCAGGCGGCCCGCGCTGACTCTTGTTGCATCCCTCTGGCTCCACTCCGGTTGATTTTGGGGCTAGATGGTAAAACTGAAACTTTTCCTCTTGTGGGATAGAGGGGATGGATTTCTCCCTCTGGGAAGATATCTCATTTAACCCTTGGCAGAGAGGGCAATATCTCTTGGTGAATTGAAGCTGGACAAATAATCCCCAGACAAAAAAATCCCCAGCCAAGTCCCCCCCAGGATAGAAAATTAAAGTGGATTTCCTACCTGCGGGTGTGCTGTCGGCTGCCGGCTCCTCTGATCTGTGACTTCTCCGGTGCCTGTGCCACGGTGGTATATATAGACGGTGTACACACGCATCCCCACACCTCCCTCCCCGAACACGTGCGTCGCTGAGCCCACCCCCGGGGGCTGCCAGCGGAGGGATGCGCCAGCCAGCAGCTGGGGACCAGGGATGTGCATCCTTCCCCTCCTCCTGCAGCCTTCATCCCTCCTCCTCCTCCCCAGAGCTGGGGGGGCAGCCTCAAAAGAGGTGAGGGATGCTGGCCTTGTACTTATCCAAAGGTGTGGTGTCTCGGAGCAGCCCAGGGATGGTGGGGTTGGGATGAAAGCTGGGGGTGGGAGGTGCAAAGCTGATGCTGCTCAGTAGCCCCAAGGTGCCCTGGTCCAGACCTGGGGGCTTACAAGGATCTGAAGGTGTCAGCAGCTGAGTGAGCCCTGAAATCACCCCCAAAATCAGCCGTCAGCCCTTCCTAGGGGGGTCTTTTCTCCCCCTCAGACCCCAGGAAGAGGCGAAGGGGTGTCCCCAACCAGGTTACCAACCCGCTCTGGCACAGCTGCAACAACACTGTGCGGCTACCGAGCACGTCGTGCATCGATGGCAAGCGGGCGGGTGGGAATAATTGATTTCAGGCTCCGTGGATGATGGAGGTGGGGAGCAGAAAATTCCACCTTTACATTTCACGGATGATGGAAATGCCCGGCGAGCCAGACGCAGCCGCATGCCAGCACCTCGCGAGTCAGAGAGCTGGATTTGGCCACTCCAGCATCAGGGATGGATGCTGCCTTTGGTTTGGAAAGGCCAAATCTACCTTGACCTTCAACGGTGTCTGCTGCAAACCACCATCACCCCATTTTTCTCTCCATTTAGGTGACCTGCAGCGATAACGCTTGTCCCTGCTGGCACCGGCACGGGGCCAGGACCGCCTCAAGCATCTTTCTCTGCCCCACCTCAGTAATTAAATAATAAAATCTGGTCCATGCTGTGATCCTATCTTGGTAATTTCTTGTAATGACTCCCTAGGAAGGGCTGGAGATCAGAGCAAAATGCCTTTTGGTTCAGATACAGCTATTAAATAGTTGCATTTAATGTCCCCCAGGTGAGATCTCGGATGTGCTGGTGCTGGGCAGGCATGAAAAAATCCAGAAATTGATGAAAATGACCAAAAGTGGTGAAACAGCATCATAGGAGTGGTTGGAGGGGACCTGCCTGGTGCTGGGAGCAAGATGTGAGCTTGAATTTGGGGTGTTAAAAGGGAAAATTTAGGCTGACGGACAATGCCATGCCAGTCCCATGGGCAGCCTGGAATGAAGCAGTTCCCCATCTCCCCAGTCCCAGGTGAGTGCTGGAGATAGGCTCTCTGCTTTTTTACAGATATATATATATTTTATACTTATTTTTAAAA
>NW_009937183.1:0-12112 GCF_000696875.1 Nestor notabilis
TCGCTGCACTTTCGGAGCTAATGTCGGTACTAATTATTTTATTGTGCTGATGGGTGAGTGAGCTCGAATTTTGGCATTCTAAAATCGGTTGAGCGTGTTCAGGAGGTCACAGAAGGAAAAGGAAAGGAGGAGGAAACAAGTGATTGTAGGAAATTATATGTCTGTTTTGCAAAATGGAATCCATTCATACTTCCAGAAACATTTTAGGGTAATGCAAAACTAACTGATGAAAACACAGGAGAGCCCCAAGGGGTTTATGTTTTATTAACTTAAATCCGAATTGGCTAAGTTCAGAAACACACTAACACTCCTGAACAGTTATGTTGCACAGGAAGTCTACTTGCATGTACCTTTTATTTGTGCTTCGTTGGACTTTTATCGCTCTCTGCGTCCCTCATTTTGGACAGCAGCTTAATTCTTTGGTGTGACACTGGTCACACAAGTGTTCCCCTGTGAAGGTATGCAGAGCACACCGAGGCATCTAATAAGCTGGGAAGTTTTGTCTTGAAACAAGGCACTCTCTGGTGTGGCATAGTGCTGTATGCTCTGTTATGATCAAATGTTATCTGAATTCTTGGAGGCTTTTCCTCCTTGGCATAATTCATTGGATTAAAATACTCAGAATATGAGGTAACTTCAGAGACTGCTGCTGCTTTTAAATATGTCAAAGCTAGCAGAAACTCAGTATTTCAAATAAAAGTTAATTATTTTCTCTGAAGGAGAGTCTGATTCTCTGGTGCTGTTCTGTTGCTTATCAAATGTTAATGGGGTGTTTTATTATCCTTGTTACTTTTGGCAGGTCTTTCTCCTCTACGAAGAAGCTTTGTTGCCAAGATTAACTCTGGAAATCGCCTATGTTACTGACTGCAGATGACTGCAAATGTAGAAGCTGATAAGTTGTGTCTCCTTCCCTCCCCTAACTTTCCTGTTTCCTGTGGAATTTACACGTCGAAGTATTTTGAAAACCAGACCTCTGTTGAAGACGTTTGGATTACAACTGTGAGCATATCTATGCAAAGAGACAAGCTAGCCTGAGCAGTTTCAAGGTAGGTGTGCCTACTATCGCTTATAACAAATGGGAGGAGGAGGCCGTCTGATGAGGTTGATGAGAACTCTAGGTGTGCATTTTCTAGGTTCAGACTGGTCTGCACCATTATTCATAGTTTGAGCAATGGGATATAGTATGTTCAGTGGGACTGCGTGAGTACCAGAATATCCAGCTGGCATTGTATGGAGGGTGACCTTTGTGGACCTGCTGTGGGAATATTCAGAAGATTCCTTTCAGAAGGGCTTGTGCTGTATGACCTGAGCCTTCACTGCTTACCCAGTGCAATCTTAAATGCCACCAAGGTCTGTAGAGATTTTCTTCTTCAAAGCATTTGACAGACATTAAGTAGTCACTGGAGGTGACTGGGACGTCACCTGGGAGGTAATGGTGGTTTCTCTATTTGGTTAGATAAAACATTCAGATGAAGTTAGGGGAAACCTGCCTTGAACTGGAAAGCATCTTCAGTGAAGGCTGGAAAAGAAGTAGGTCTTGCTTGCTTTCCTGTGCACAGGTTGTAGCACAGTGGTCCTTTTGCTCCAGAAAGCATCAGTCTCATGGGGCAGTCTGCCTGTAATCTATGATTCTGCAGAGGTGGATGTGCTTTGCTTTGTAACTGTGCAGCTTTGTCCCACCCAGGTAGTGGAAGATAGAACTGTAGCTATTTAAGCAGCACAGAAGTTCACCAGCTTGCACAACTGTGTTTTACCATGAGACTTCTAGCTGTACTTTCCTACTGAGTTCTAAACCTGGAATGAGGAAGTCTGCTAACTTCCTCTGTACGGGCTTAGAAGAGGCCAGTGCCCCCGATAACATCTGTTGACTCTCCATTTGTAAACTATGTGGACATGGTTATCTTTCCTGTGATACAGGTGTTCATGCTGGCACTCCAGGGCAGTGGCAGTCTTGCAGTTAACTGTGCATTCCAGTGGGAGCAGCCAAACATCTGTCTGCAGAAGAGTCTGAGTCTTTGTTAGCTTTTTTTTTCTTTTTTTGAAAGGAAAACTGATGTCTGAAAGTAGCTCCTGACCGAACCCTCGGTGTGCTTCACTGCTCCACAGTATGTGTTCAACAGGCTTTTATTCATGAGCTCCAGTGACTCAAGCTGAGACGATACTGCGGGGACACAGATCTAACCTACGTACCTGGCTAGCTTGAGAGCCTGACGATGATGTTCCTACAGCAGGAAAGCAAAATGGGCCGTGTGTGCAATGCTGGTGTAAACTGTGATTGTGTGAGTGTCCTGGGTTCAGCTATAGCAGTCATTTTGGCTTAAACCACAACAGTGAGGTGCTGTGATTGAGAATGGGATCCTTAGCTGTGTAGTGGTTACCCCTCCTGACCTTTCTCTATAGGCAGAGCGGGGACCAAGGGGTGGTAGTTTAGTGACTTTCTCTGTTAGGAGTGTTAGTGCAACAAACTTTCCATGTGTGCATTTCCCCAAAAAACTGCTGCCCTGTGGAAATTCAACAACTCCTTCCGTAGCTCTGAAAACCTGTAAGAATACAGGTTCCATGTGTCCTTGCCTGTGTATCCCTGAGCAAGATATTAGTCTTTATTTCCTTATCTGTTAGATGAGTTACCTTTGTGAAACATTCCACTTCATGAAAAGCATGATTTAAGTGTTGTTTGCAATAACTGCAGTTTCATGATTCAAATTCACGTGATGAAAAATCAAAACGAGTGTGTGGCGTGGCAAAGAATTCGAGTATAAGGAAAAATTTTCTTTTGATTTAAAGAAATGGTCTGGAAGGTGAAATTTTTAACACTGGGGAGCATTGTCCTAACCTGCCTTACAAGGTGTCTCGAGTGTCAAAGAACATAAAAGGGAAACCAGATGTTGGGATGGGGGGTAGTGCCATTGATTCAACTTGTGTGATAGATTGCAATAAATTTGCAGATGCCTAATTACAACTTCTTCAGAAATAAATTTGGCAAATTTGGGTATTTTTCAGATTTGTGTGAGCCGATTGGTCTCCCTTAAAGAATTCCTCAGGGGGCTGTCTTTGTTCTGGAGTTGTTGGCTGTTATTTTCCTGGAAGTGAGTTGCCATGGTGATTATCCTGTTAGCAAATAAATGTGTGTTTCTTGATTCCCAGGTATACTAGTTTGAAGCAAAAAGACTAGCCTTTTCTGGGATCGATTGAAGTACTGCAACCATAGAGGCTCAGTGTTTGCAAGTCACTGCCTGTGGGAGAGCACTGACCTTGCGCCATAATGGGTCATAGTAGTTAAGGGGGTCATATCAGTTGTCAGTAAGGGGTAGTGAGTGTTACCATGAGTCTGAGGCTGCATAATGGTTACAATTGGAAATGAGAAAAGGGCGACTTATGACTGAACTTAACTGTTTCAGCCCAGTAATGGTTGACTGACTAGGAAGGTGAAAGCGCTGTTGGAAAGCAGTCCCTTCAAGGTGTGTGGTTCCGTGATCCTTTGCCATGTTGGCTTTCAGTTGGGATAACCTCTAGCTCTGGTCTTCAGCATTCTGGTTGGAGCTGGGATGCTGTTTGTGTGGCACCACTGTTTGTTTTCATCCCCTTAAGGATGGGGCACTGTGATGTGGTCCTGGCTGAACCTGCCTGTGCCAGTGCTGTGACATGGGAGCTGCAGCTCGCTGCAAACCTCCTGCACGTCTGTCTTCTCATACTCCTCCAGAAGCAGGTCTCAGAAGTGGGATATGCCTTTGTCGTTGCTAGGGGAAAGTGCAGGCTGATGTGACTTGGCTGTTGATTAACGTTCAATTCTTTGCTGGGAAGGAGCATGAACTTGGATATACGAGTCTTTCCTTAACCTGAAAAGCTTGGTTAGTTTGCGCTGAATACCTGTGAGAAGTTTGACTGCTTGTCTGCAGAGTGTCCTGCGGTAGAGAAGTGAGGGCTTGTTGCAAGTGGTGGGGATGGGAGGGCTGTCACGGCTGCTGCTTGCTGTCTGCAGAGCAGCTTCCATGCTGGTCATGCTTTTAGTTGTGGGAGTTGGTTTTCAGATGGTTTGTTGTGCTGAAAGAGTTAAGTTTTGGTTCTGGTTTACAAAAGCCCTTTAAGTGCTTCAGGTGCAGTTCCAGTTTGTGGAAGAAAAGAATCCAGTGGGTTTTGGTTTAGTGTTGGTTTAACTCCTTGGTGAGTCTCCTCCTTAAGGAGTCTGCTTGACTTGAAACAGTCTAAGAAAGCATCTTTTTTATTTTTATTTAAGAAAAATTTGTGTCTCACAGATGACACTCCCAGAGTCATTTGAAGACATCGAGTGGTTTTTAGGATCAGCTCAGATTTAAAGCAGTTACTGGATTTTGGGCTATTGCCCAAAAGATGCCAGTTCTAACTATTAAACTCTACTACCTCCCTGAACTCAGTGCTGGCTTACAGCCTGCGAAGTGTGTTTTTTGTCCTGTTAGAGAAAAGGGAGTAGTTGGTTGATGTTTCTGTTTGGAGTAGTTCCCCAGATAGGGAACTGTGTCTCTCATGAGATGGCATAAGAAAACTCATGATTTGGAGGCATCCTTGTGTTCACTCTCCCCCACCCCCTGTGTGTTCATGTTGATTCACTGCCTGAGATGTTGTGTCTATGCTTCGCGTCAGGATTGTGATCAAGTATATCTGTTGGTCCTGTTACCCCTGGATAACATGATGAAGTGGATGATCTCAGGAGAGGACACCTGCAGTGTTCAGCGAGGCTGCGCTTTGAAATAGCTGTTGATGTGGCTGTTTCATGGAACCAAGTTCCCTACTCTGCCTTTGGCAGTTGGTGCCATGATGTACCAGCAGGTTTGGCTGATTCTTAATGCCTTAAGTAGCACTGTAAAAGAAATCTGTCAAAAGTTCTGTAGTGAGGATTGTAATAAATTTCAGCTGATCTTATGCATGTCCTTTGGTGGCAGTGGGGAGTAATTGATAGCTATTTACTAACGATTTGGTGTGAAAAATGGTGTTTACTGAAACTGGAACTTCCTGAACAAATTCGATCTTAAGTAGGTTTGATCTACAGTTTCAGAACAACTTCTTTCAAAGCAGAAATGCTGTCAGGAAGGAACCTATTGTGCAATAAAGGCAAAGATTACTAACTTGTCTTGTGACCAGCTGAAATGTTGGTGTCAAAAAGGTGTGGTTTTTTTTTTTTTTTTTTCCCCACTCAGATGGATGAAAGCTCATTTCTTGGGGTTTTGGAGTTGGACTTACTGATTATTTTAAGTTGTTGACATTCCTGTAAACAGCCACTGTTGTGGCCCTTCAGTACCCATCATATAGCTGCATCTGTGCTGCTCAGCTTATGTTTGTTCATCTTTTTTTGCTGGGGGTGTTGCTGAAGAAATGTTCATTGTTTGTGACCAGTGCAGCACCTTTATAATTCTGGTGTGGGTATAGCTCTCTTACAATAGCAATTGCCAAGGAAGAGCCACCCTGAGATCACATCACTTAGCTGCAGAGCTTCCATCTAACATCTCCAGAGACTCTGGAAGAGGCAAAGGTGGCAATGAAAGCAAAGTTTAAAGCCACACCTAAAGGAAGGCTGACATTCCAAAATCTGTAACTGCCCATGCTTGAGAGAGAAGTTGAGACCGGTGAGCAGGTCAGCTCCTTCCTCTTGATTCCAGGTTTAGGAATTTTCTGGCCCCAGTGTGTGGGAGGTAATTTGTTTAAATCTTGATCTTCTTTTTTTCCTCTTTTTGGTTTTAGGTTTTTTTAATCCATGTGTGAGATAATCACCTATAAAAGTGTTCAAATATTTGTCACTATTAATGTTAATTAAGTCCACCTGGAAAAAGTGATGGAGGAAAGCTTCCTGAGAGTTGCAGCTCAAACAATCTCACTCTTCTGAGAGCACTAAGAAATTAATAACTGAATGATAGAGGGAAATTGTTGAACTTTGGCTTGAGATATGCTTAATATGATTGGGAATATGGGCAGCTTGCAATACAAATGTAGGTCGGGGGAAACCTTGAAAGTGAACCATGAACATAAACACACATTACCTTATTTTGTCTTCATGTTCAAATGCTCACTTAAACATTCACTTACGCAAACCTCAGACATTTTTATGACTAACTGGCTACCCTGTATACCTGAATACATGCCAGGGGCCTGACTGGCTGGAAAGAGGTCTCTAGAAAGTGACCCAGGAGTCCTGGTGGACACCCAAGATGAACAACAGTTCTGTAAGGAGCCATTAACGTGGGTCTTGGTTTTGGCTCTGGTTATAAGCCTGCATCTCCTCAGTGGTGTGTAAACTTTACCCTTATTTCAAACCAGTCTGCTCCCTTTTGTGCTGCTTTGGGTAAAGATTTTGTGGATATTTTTTCATGTGGGCTCTGCCATGAATGTAGGAGGAAACATTCTGATTTTGGCTGAGGCTTTAAATGTATGACTGCTTGATTCCTATTGGCAAGCAACTTGTCAAGCCCAGTTTCTTTATAGCAGAATCACCAAGTTTACTGTCTTTGTGCAGTTGGATGTGGAGGTGGATATTGAAGACCGTATTTGTGTGTGTGGCTGCTTAGCTGTGCTGTGTTTGTGCAGTTAGTGTGTGTTCTCCCTAAAAAGGCGTAACTATTAGAAGGAAAGGACAATAGATGGGCATCAGCATTTTTATTGCTTGAGTCTGAAAAGTGTAGGCTTTCATTCCTTTTAAAAACCTTCTCAAGGCTAGTTAGCTGAAGTTGAATAGATCTCGCCTTGCAGTAAAATATTCGTGATGTCCATTCAAGAAAGGTGACTCAAACTGAATATGGAAGAGTGATCATAATTCTGGTATACCAAAACTTGCACCAAAAAGGTCCCACAGGAGTGCACAAGTAATGGAGAAGACTTGGAGAAGTCTCTATAACGAGTCAAGTTAAAAACATGTCACGCCTGTGTCCTGTTTCTGTTGGCAGATTCTTAGGAGGTGTGGATAGAGTAGTTTTTCTGGTAGGTCCTCCCAACCTCTGTCAAGTATTGGCAGTGTTTAATGGGCAAACAACATCTTGTCTGTAGCTCTGCAGGGAGGGACTTGATAATGCTTGATTAGGAAAAGCCATTTAAACAAATCAGCCCCAGATTGCTGTTATACTAATATAAATTTTTAAGAGTTGCACTTAATTAAAAGCTCCCTGGACCAGCTCACTTGAAGAAATATCAGGAAGGACCATTTTCTTCTAAAGAGCAGGATGAATCTACTGTATCATTAATATGAAAGGCAGCTTGGAAGTGGTGGTGATGTAAGCCATGGGTTTGTTAGTGAGTCCTGTTAGACAAACTCAGATCAGAAGTTATCTTGCCTGTTTTGTGTCATGTTTTAAGCAATACTAGCACAATGAGCTGTCGGGTTTTGCAGCCTGCAAGCAGGTTCCTCCAGTGACAGCGGTCTCCAGACAATAGGGCTTTTCAGGTACCCTTTTCAACAGTATAGAGGGAACTAGCACATGAGATGCATATTGCTGCTTTTGAGTCCGACTCTTATGTCTGTATGGAATGGTTAAGGTGCAGTGTTTAGGGCAGATGTGTTAAGGGTCTGGGTTGCAGTGTGGGGATGTTACCAGTGTTCCGGATTAGTAGACTTTTCCCCATTTTGGGACTGAGTATGGTTTGAGTGAGTCTTTGTAAACTGTTTTAAGTCAGACTTCTACTTTGTAACTCATTTAGTGCTAAACATCAGTGGAAGGCTTTCATGTACCTAATACCAAAAGCACCTGAATCAATGGGAAAAGCATCGTGATTTTGCTGAGCTGAATTAAAACTTCTTTTGATCTGTCTTTTAGTCTCAGTAAGTTGAGTCAACACTTCTGAAAGATCAGAGAATTAATACTGGGTTTGAGTCATCAGGGGGAGTATTTTACCACTCTGTGCCAGGTTAGTTCTACTTTCTTCTTTCACAAGTCATTGTAAATGTGATACTTTCCAAAATTCAGGGCTAAAAGCACACGTTAAAATTGCACATAGTGTGGGTTGGCGGTAGATGGTATCTTTCTTTACAAGCCTGCTAATTTAGCTTGCTTTAACCCTCTTACAACTCCAAGCCTGGAATAAGCCTTTCTTTGAGAACTGAAGTTGCTAAATCTTGCCAGCAGCTTCTGTGCTGGCCTTGTCACAGCTGAATCTGCTAGGAGTTAAAATGAGAGGCCATCTCTTGTTTTTATGACTAGCATGCTTAGAAGTCTCTCTGTAATGCCTGAAATAGCTGCAGCATAACCTTTTGTCTTTCCTTGGAAGTAGAATGAAAATATCTGTATTTCCACTTTGTGGTTCATTTGTTCCCAGCACTTGAGTCAGCTTAACACATTGAAAGTGGCAGCATCTCCTGGCAAACAGGCAATGAGGATAAGAGCAGTTTTGATCTCTCCCCTGCTGCCCCTTCCTCTCCTGGAAAGGTCCTGCCAAAATGTTTGGCATGCTCTAGTAATGCTGGATTTTTCCAGATGCTGGAGAATCTCATGCAGGTAATGCAAATGTTAGTAGGAAAAGTGGATATTAGGAGTGCAGCTGACCACAGAAACATCTGAGATGCTTCAAGGAATTAAATCTGGTACAGTGAAAGATTTCTTTAAAGAGGAGGAAGCAAAAAGAAGTTGAATTGCTGCTTTTCACCTTTCCATGTATAGAATTCCTCTGGTATGTGAAGGTAAGCTTTTCCTGTTGCTGTACCGCTCCTGCCAGTGAGGGTGTACCATAGCTGGTCTTGCGCACGGTAATGAAACAGTTGTGTGTGCTGTGGTGAAATTGGAATGTACTTCTGCCGCTGTATATCCATCCCTGCGATGGTGAAAATTGATAAAGCAGCCTAAGAGTTTCTCCAAACAATGAACTGTGGCTTGATTTGACAAACAGGACTCTGCTTAAAGCTGCACTTTAAATGAGACATCTATATGCAGGCATCTAGTGAAAAATTGCTTGTTGCTAATGATAATGTTAGCCTGTACCCCTCTCCTGTAATCCTGGTCTATTTGCTCCTTATTTACATACTTAGGTCTTTGTGGGAGACCCAGTATTTTGCATATTTGCTTAATACTTCCTCACTCTTTTCCCTTGGGGAAGGTAGCTTCTCTGTTTACAAAATGTGGAATTTGAACTGTAAATGTGCAGTTATTCTGTTTTGACGAGTTCTTGCCGAATCCCATGTGAGTTCCTGTTTTTCCAGCTGTTGTGGTCATAGCTTCAGATACGAGGTTTTTGATAACACCAGTTTGGAGTTATTGTGCCCTGTCTCTCTACTGATTCCCTTCTTTAACCTTATACCAAAGCTGTTCTAACCAGCAGTGTGGTCAGATTCTTCCCCCAGGGCTCGTTGTCCTTCCAAGCCGAGTTATTTTTTGCTTTGGTCCGCGTCAGAGCCGCACAAGCAGCTGTGCCTGCAGCAGCTCGTGTGTGGATGCCATGCTGTGGGACTGAAAATGAGCCACAGGGGGCGAGAGACGTTGGAAATCCTTTGAACTGCTGTTTCTTTTGTACTCCTCGCATTGTGGAAGGCCAGCCTCAGTGCCCTGCTTGAACTGTGGCGGGAGATGGGCCCTTCAGATGTCCTCCTGCAGTGGAGCCCTGAATCCAGGATACGCAGCGCGCTTGGTTGGCAGGACATGTGAACATGGTTACAGCTTTTTTCCTGTCATGAGGAAATGCTGCAGTTTGGCTGTTTTTCAATTAGCTTTTGCAGAGGGGCTGGTGAGGATGCGGCTCTTCTGAAACCCATCACTGAATCGAGTGGAAGTGTCGGCTGTCAGTCAGCTGGTGGCGAACCGCGCAGTTGTAAATTGCGGCCTGGTGTAGCTTCTTCCACAGGACACATGCTTGTGGTGGATACACTGTAAAACTACTACTTTTTAATCCATCTGGTTAGAAAGACAGACTTGTTAATGGGCAAGTTCCCTCTTCTGTCTAGTAAACCAGATGGTTTTATAAGAATTCTTCGTGTATACCCAGATCCATCAAATTTGGTTTTCTTCTAAAATGCCTGTGGGCTGCACTGCGTGTTGTCACTGAACTTAAGAACGTGCACAAAAATTTTCGTAGAAAATGTATATGAAGAATGTAATTGTAAATGTTGGCAAATTGGAAGGCTCCAGTTAAACCTTTCTTTAATCTTCATTTATCTTTCTTGAAGCACTGGTTTTGTTAGTTTGATGGGAAATAGCCTGTCAGTAGTCTTTTCCAGGAAAGGGTAGTTTTAAAGTGGTTTTGGTAGGTTCCTGGCGTGGTACTGTACACTGTTACAAGTGCATTAGAAGGTAGCAGCAGTGAGGAACTGTTTCAGTAGGATGTGGATCTGAGAAGAGGCTGATGTTGAAAAATCACCTTCTGGTATCTCTCTGAACATGTTACCCTTGCACATACAAGCATGTGAACCATTAATGGATGCAGTGCTAGAAATGGTGAATACGTTTTGATGTGCCAAAGCATAACTGAACCCTTTGAAATGACCATTTGTTGATGTGTCGCGTGCAGCACACCCCTAACAAATGAGTGGATGGACTGTGTAGATGTATTTTAGGCTTGTAAGGATTCTAGGAGAGAGCTTGTATGTCTCCTATTTTGTATGGGCTCAGACAGTGCTGGTTTTGTCCCTGAATATGTTAAAAATCTTAAGTTGCTCCTTGGTGATGATCATGTAATTCATACATAAGTACTCTACTCTCATAAGCCTCTCCTACTTTATTAGCAGTGTGCTGGTGTGAGTTTTTGTGTTCTTTGGTATTATACAACTGGTTCATTGTGTAAATTATGGCATTATTAAATGAAGAATTCATTTATTGTGCATGTGCCAGTTGACTTAATCCTTTTACCAAAAGAATACAGTTGGCTACCTGTCTAAAATTTAGCAGCTTGGCACTCTAAGCTCGAGTTATTCTTAATGCATATCTCTATGCCTTGCCTTCAAAGGATTCCAAATGTTTTGCTCCATTATGAAGTGTTTTTGTAGAGCTCCTTCACTGGTATTACCCTCGGTGTTACTACTTTTTTCAGCTAGCTGGGTTGTTCATACGTTGCGTATGGCCAAACATTAGGCACAGAGGCTGAGTTGCTCAAGGTCTTTTGGCAAAACTGACAAAGCTGGTTTAGCCCAGGATGTCCATTCTCTCAGCCTGTTCTTTATCCACCAGATTCTGTTCCTGCTGAATCTGTGGTGTGAGAAGAGACAGCAAGTGTAGCAGAGATGGCGTCATTCAGCTGACTTCCTTCTTGACTTCTTGGTAAGTTGGGAGTAGGTTGGAGGGTTTAGGGAAAGTATTAGGCAGAAATTGATAAAACCTGTTGTTACTCTACTATGTTGGGTTTGCTGTGCAACACGCTACAGCTGGTTTAAAAAACAGGCTGTAGGTCTCTTGCTTTGCCCTGTGTCCCCTGTTGCTGTTTAAAGTGGCAGTTTCTCTCCATCTGGTGCGCCCTTTCTCCCTGTACTGGATAGCGTGGACTTCTTACGCAGAGCCCTGTGGATTAATTCAGTGAATTCCTGCACATGCCTCGTTCCATTCCTTTCAGTTTCATGAGAAGTAGCTGGCTTTAGGCTGTTCCCCTTTTCTAAAATCTCAGATGCAGAACTTCTGCTGAAGTTTGGCTTGTTTCACACATACATGAAGATGTTTCACCCCTCCTCATCTCCCAGATGCACTATTTAATATGCTGAGTCTTTCTGCTTTTGCCTTTGTTTTTTTTAGTCATACTGCATTTCTGTTCTTCTGTAGAGTGTTGTCAGTGTCAGGGTTGTGGCCAGGTGGAGGCCTTTGTCTGCCTGCCTGCCTGCCTCTTATCCCTGTTTTTTCTTTTGGACTTCATTAGAATTCCAGTAGATGTTTTCTTGAGTGAATTTTGGAGAAGGAGGAAGAAGAATTATGTCTTGAAAACTACAGTTAGCCTTTCCATTAACAATACTACTGTTTTCTGTTGGTTCCCCCTCGTATTATGCCATCTTACTTATGTTCTTTGCATTTAATTATTTATTGTAGGCCTTTTTCTTCTATTCTTGCCCAGTTCTCCACTCTGACTTTAAAGAAACTGTTATAATAGTTAAAAATATCTGTTATAATAGCTAAAAATACCTGTTTCTCCAGGTATTGGGTAGTTGTGCCATTATCCAATTGCCAAGACAAGTGCAAGGTCCTACACCTGG
>NW_009937184.1:0-204 GCF_000696875.1 Nestor notabilis
TTATATAATAAAAAAATACAAGCTTGAAACTTCTTGGAACAAATCTTTCAGCAAAGAGAAAGGCATTGGGAGCTCTTGGAAGGGGAATAAAATCAGACTGAAGCCGTTCCTTCAGGTTGATACATGTCTTTATATACCAATTGCCTCCCAATACGCGCATGCAGAACGCAGCGCACACCAGCCTTAAATTTGCTTTGTGGCTGG
>NW_009937184.1:319-2443 GCF_000696875.1 Nestor notabilis
TGTCAGCAGCACTGGACACCTTTGTGCACCATGGCTACCCCCTCGTGCTGAGCCACAGGCTGCAGAGATGGAACAGCAAAGCCCAGCACAACCAGGGCGCAGGAGGCTCCAGGGCTGTGCTGCACTTTGCAGCATCTCTCCATGTTTCTAGTCCCATCCCCGTGCCAGGGCGCTCAGCAACTGTCATGTCACAGCATGGACAATGCCACCAGCGCATCGCAGCACTCCGGGGTGCTGGGTGCTGACATGCCCAGCTCCACTGCCCAGACTGCAGGGCATGACTGGCGCTGAGCAGCCCCAGCACCCTTGGAGACACAAACAACCACCCTTAGTGGCAGACGGGGCCACCACCTGCTTCCTGCAGGATCTCACACTTCGTCCTGATGCCACCCAGCACCTTCTACACGGTCTAACCTAGGTCCTGCCTGCTTGGTCTTCTGCAGATCCCAGCTTATCCCCAGTCCCACATATCCCCCTGACCAAGGCTGTTACTGACACTAGCTTTCCTTTCCAAAAAGTCTTGTGGGAAACCCAGGTCTTTCCCAGCTGGAGAGAGGCAAACAGCACTCCAGGCCTGGTGTCCATACAGACACCATAAAACCCACCACAGCAGCCAGCAATCTCCTCCACAGAGGAAAGCAAAGAGGTCTCAGCCTCACATGTCCATGCCCGGCATTACCCAAGCTCAGGCAGAGCTGCTTGGCTTTGTAGGGCTGCAGCACCAAGAGCCGCCGGCAGCACAGGCAGTGTCCTGCACTGCATCCTGCCCTGGGTGCAGGGTGGGCAAGGGCTGGGGTATCAGGGTGCTGGGGTCCCCTCCAGCACCCACACAGCCCATCCTCAGCAGTGAGACACCAGTGAATCCCCCTCAAGGGCAGGAAAGCAGTGGGGAAAGGAACAGGAGGAGTGCCAGGAAGTGGACAGCGGGCACAAAATAGGGTTAGGACCAGAATAGCTGGAAATGGATAATACAGGTGGGGTAGACTGACTAGTGGGAAGGGAGGTACGGGTGGGTGTTGGGACATGGCAGCAGGCACAACGACCCGGCCCAGTGGGTGCTGCAAAGTGTTGAGGCATCACAGTGCCAGTCCGTGGGCCTCGGCATGCCAGAAGGATGGCAGGGATGCAGAGGCAGAAGAAGGGAGGGATGCCACTGCCACCACCGGGCAGGGACACCAGCATGGGGGCTCGCTGCAGAGGGATGTGCCGTGCTGGCCGTGGCTCTCAGGTGTATCGGAAGGGAGGAAGGAAGGATGCTACAGTGCCAAGGACATGCTTGGGAGCAGGAACGGCAGATCTCCGGGTGGTGATGATCAGCAGAGCCGGGAAGCAGCCGTGCTGCCACTGCCAGTGCAGGAGGAGGCAGGCGAGCGGGCGGGTGTCAGGCAGCGGGAGCAGTGCTCCCAAAGCCAAGGGGGGACACCGGAGCAGGGTGGCACTGCCAAGGAGGTGAGTGCAGCTGCAGCAGGGCAGTGTGGCCAGGCAGAGGGAGCAGGCCTAATGTGGCTGACCCCAAGCTGTCAGGAGAGGGTCCCTGGCTGCATCCCTGCTTTCCACTTCAGAAGTTTCCAGCCCTTCCCCTCATGACAAGTTTCCCACCAAATTGCCCTCCCAGGTCCCCACATCCTCCCGTGCCCACCCATTTGCTCCATCCAGCAAGCACAGCCCTGTGCTGCTGCCAGCTCTGGTGACGGGGATTGCCATGGCTGAGCTGGTGCCTGTGTCCCTGTCCCCTCAGCAGCCACCCCTGCACGCTGCAGCAGAGCCCTTGCAGCGAGGCCGGGCAGAGCTCGCAGGCACTGCTGCAGAAATCAAGTCCTCCTGCCCAGCTCCGAAGTTTAGCCTCTGGTGCAAAAGCTCCAGGATCAGCAAACTCAGGCAGGGAGGAACCTGGAGCTGTGCTCCCCTGGGAATACAGAGGAGTGAAGCTCATGCGGACACATCTAAACAGCCGCAGTGATCCTGCGGGTCCCCCCAACACTGCCCTGTCGCTCCAGGGCCACCCCGGTTCCTACCTTCGCTGGTGGTGGCAGAGAGGCAGGCAGCCAAAGCGATGACGATGGAGAGCGAGGATGTCAGGTCCCCCTGTGCCCATGCCATGGTCCGGCAGGGCCACCGGCCACG
>NW_009937184.1:2772-3018 GCF_000696875.1 Nestor notabilis
CCCCATCCTTCTTCACTGTTCTCGTCTGCAAGAGCCAAACTTGCAGCCTGAGCCATGGCCCGGTGGGGAGTTCATACTCAGTCGGGGTGAGGCGTGAAGGGGATGGGGTTACCCCTCAGTCCCAGTGTGCACAGGGGGGGAAAATCCCCTGCACATGCTCCCCTTGTATGTTTGGGGCCAGGAGAGACAAGCAGACACCCCCCCCCCCCCCCGACACCCCCCCCCCCGTGGCGCGAGACGCCCTCC
>NW_009937184.1:3049-14347 GCF_000696875.1 Nestor notabilis
TGAGCTGGGGCAGTGGGAGCAGGGGGACAACATGGCCAGGGCTGATAACACCCAAGCTGTTTACAGCCACGTTGGCTGCCTGAAAGAGTGCCAAACCCTTCAAAAGCAGAGCGTAGGAGGATGCAGAAGCTGTCCTAGGGTGGGCAAGGCCAGGATGCCCTGAGACAAATACTGGGCTGCCTGGGGAGCACAGAGTATCCTCCCCACATCCCTTCCAAGGAAGCCCCTGCATCCCACTTGCTCAGAGCTGCCACAGTTGTTGAGCCAGGTGAGTACCCTGTTCAGCATCAAATACTCAGCATCTGTCAACAGACCCCCTACAGTGGCCACGACTGTTTCCCCATCTAAATGCTGAACAATCGCTAATACCTGCACAGGGTAACCAGAGATGCTGATTCTTGCAGTGGGGTTATTTGCTCTTCCATGTCCTCATGGCCAGAGGACCGATGTGTGATCGCAGCCCTCCTCTGCCTTCAGCAGCTCGCCCCAGGAAAAGGCATGTGAGGGAGCAGGCATCCCACTCTGTTGACTATCAGGCCATCCCTTGAATGAAGCTCAGCCCAGGCTTGCTCAGTGGGCTCGGGCAGGAGGGGAGTGTCTCATACCCTCCATCCCACCCTGGATCCCAGTGTGTTCCCCGGAGATGCTGGACCCCATGCTGGAGTATCCCACAGTGCTGTCAGCAGCTTCCTACATGATGGAGCGAGAAGGGCTCCCTGCCTGTCTCACAGCACATGGTGGCAACAATTCCCCATTCAGAACGGATGAGGGTTGTGCCTGCAGGGACACGTCTGCACCACTCATCACCAGGACCTGGGAACAGCTCAGGGCAGCAGGTCCCTCCAGGTTTTTTGCTCTGCCTGCCTGGGAAGCCGTCTATCGGAGACAGCGCTGGAGAGATCCTGTCATCAGTGCTATCATGGGATGGGCTTGTAGAGCGGCTCAGGCAGTGACACAGCCATAGCTTGGGGAGGAATCCAGCAGTTCCCAAGGCCTCTGGCAGAGGCTGAGTGGTGCTGTCAGGCCAAGGGTTATGCTGTGATGGGATCTCCCACCTGCAGCTGGTGGGAGAGCTGATGTTCTGCCAGCTACTGCATTGCTACTCCAACCCCACAATCTCCTTGTGCTCAAAGGGCTTGTCACAGCTCAGTGCTGGATCCCTCAAATCTTTGTCACCCAATGCCCAAGCAGAGCCAGGCATGCCAGAGGGACATCATCCACACTACCACAATCAGTTCCAAGCTCTGGAAATGAACCTCTGGGGAAGCAGAAACCAGCTGTGGCCTTGCAGTAGTAAGTGATGCCCACTCCATGTGATGCTCTAATGCAAGGGGTTAACCTTGCGGACCTCCAGCACAACCCAGGCACCCACCAGGGCTCTGCAGTCCCCTGGTGTCACCCCAGCCCCCTGTGTCCCAGGACCATGGGTCCTCCAAGCCTTGCAAAGGTGCCCAGGGCTACCAGATATTGCACCTTCCCACAGCTTTTGGCTTTGCTGTGACCCAGCAGCCCAGAGAAGCTGCAGTGATAGAACATTGTTAGCGTGTAAAGGGACTTTGCAGGAGCTAAGACACAGTGAAGCCACACTAGTGTTCCCCAAATATCTCCCAGAGAACAGGAGGCCTCTCAGATACACTGTCAGCTTTGGGGAGAGAGGATGACATGTACTGGGGTCCCTGCATGCAGTGGTGAGTGCGGCAGGGTGCTGAGCCTTGGTGGAGGACTGCGGTGACTCAGTGAGAAGTGCATGTTGTAGTGCAGAGCTTGCACGCTGGGCACTGAAGGGGTGTGTGGGGAGGGGGAGGCAGCCTGGTTTCACTGGACACCTGATTTTGTGGTCAGGATGTGCCTCGTGTGGGTAATCGGAGCATGTGCCTGGAGGCTGGGCACTGTCAGAGTGTGCAAGCTGGTACAGGATGTGAACACTTAATAACAAGCCTGGGATGCTCCTATCTGGAAATGCAGATCCTTTCCACACCAGGATCCAGCCACGGACGTGGTCACGGGGTATCGCAGGAACCACAAACAACCCAGGACCCAGACTCATGGAGGATATCCACGCCCTTCTCCCCACCAGCATCCCTCCCCTGGCTCCCAGTCATCACTCCCTGGCTGGAGCTGCATGAGGCAGGATGTGTGCCCACCAGCTGCCTCCCTCATCTCGCTGAGTGCTGCTGCCTCTGCTCCTCAGCAAGTCTCTTGCCATCACCACGTTCCTCAGACGTGGTCCTGCACCTGGCTGTCACGGAGATGGGGAGGATATTTATAGATGCTGCAGGGAGAGGAAAGCACAGCTCAGACAGTGAGGATCAGCGAAGGAGGGGAGCCAAGCCTGGCTACACCCCTTTTTAGCATAGCCCAGGTCATTGTGCATTTACCAAGGAGACCTCCTCACTAACTCAGCTCAGACCTAAGTGGCTGTTGGCCTTTTCACCCAACTTTGCACTCAGGATCACTCATCGCAGCCTTGCAAAGAGTGAATCTGTGCCTGGGCTAGCAGGGAAGGCAGCCCTGCTCACCTCTAGTGTCCCTGCTCCTCCAGTGTCCCTGATCACCTCCAGTGTCCCTGCTCCTCCAGTGTCCCTGCTCCTCCTGGGCCAGGAAAGCAATGTCCAGGTGGTATTCACAGGGCCAGGCACCCCTGGGTCAGGGCTGGTGCAGGCAGCACTGGTGGCAGTCATTGAGGGAACATCACCATCTCCAGGACCACCAGCAGACCCAGGACATCCCTCCAATCCCTGCAGAGAAGGCAGTGCTCAGGGCAGGGAGCAGAGCCATGCTGCAGGTCGCTGTAACCCCCTGATGTCTCTCCATCCATCTGTCCCCTGCTGTACATCCCTTTCCAAGAAGGAGGAGTACCGAGAGATGACGGGGCATGGGTGCCCTCTTCCAAGCCCGATGTGCATCACTGCCCCACTCACAAGGTGTTTGTGGGAGGATGAGGATGAGCTGAGGGTGTCTCCAAGCAGAGGCAACACTGCACAGAGGTCCAAAATCCTTCTGGCAAAGCAGTGCCCCTCTGTAGGTGGGGGACAGGAGTCCTGGGGGGACTTTCCGCACACAAATGGCCATGCACAATGTCCCCTCCATCTCTTGCACAGAAAACAGCCTTGAATCCAAGGACCTTCTAAAACTGTAATTAAACAAGTCAGGTACCTACTGCCTTCCCTCGCTGTCCTGAGCCCTCTGCCCTGGGCAGCAGGATAGCATGGGGGTCCTGGACCCATTCAGGGGTATATCCTCCTCTGCACTTTCACATGGCTGTGGCATCCACCAGTAAAACTTGCATTTGGTGCCCCAGCCTGATCTGTTGGCAGTAATCCTGGAGTGAACTTCAGTGTACCCCACGTAACAATGCAAGTGGACAGCCCCTTGAACTGGCATCTAATATATAAACACACCAGCAAGCTATCTACATCAATATAACAGTTCACCTGGAGCAACACAGGTGCTACATCAGAATTCCTTATGCTGCATCAGTGCCAGTGGAGAGGGTGAGCCCTTGGCATCAGTCATGACGAGGTAGGACTGTGTGAGGCCCTTGGCCAGCCAAGTAATCAGCATCCGAACAATTCAGGTCAAGGCTGGGAGGCCTGGCATGCCTCTCCTCCTTGTCATTATCAGAAATGCTGTGTATTAATATCCTTTATATTAAAAAAATAATCTTATCATAATTTTTCCTTGTTGAAGGAGATAGTTTGGAATCAGAATTAAGACAAACACAAACCAGGAGCACTGGCTGCA
The DNA here is from genome assembly GCF_000696875.1 of Nestor notabilis. NCBI lineage: Eukaryota > Metazoa > Chordata > Aves > Psittaciformes > Psittacidae > Nestor > Nestor notabilis. Next base: position 6,794 of record NW_009937184.1, read on the forward strand.
GAAGGGGAGAGTTTAAGAAAGGCCTTTTGGTAATATCCATCGTTCCCTTATCAGTGAGGATATTAAACGTATTGAAATGCTAAGCAGCTCTTTAATGGCTGTCTCTGATTTTCATTAAACAAGCAGGGGATGAGCAGGAGGGAAGGGATGCAGCACTGTTCTCTCTCTAAGAAATCCTGATTGCTGGATATTAACGGCATTAATGTTCTTTTATCCAAGAGCACTGAGGTTGTGCTTGCCTTCTTGCCTATTTTCTGTCTTGCTGAAGTGGAACTAAGTCTCTGCTCCCTAAGGTGGGTGCACAGTTGCTATGAAGCTGTTAGGGACCAGGGCTGTACACAAAGCAAGAGTCTCCAGGGACCATTCTTTTGGTACCTGCATCTCCAAGCACCACCATGTCCATGCTGCCAAAAGGAGATACAAGCTCATGCCTTGACAGAGCAGTCTGGACCTGGTAAGAATGGGGCATGGGCAGTCAGAAGTAGTTTAGGCCAAGTGAAATCACCACAATGGCCCCAGGCCTGGGCTGGAAGCATCACCTGAAAGCCTGGCAATAGTACAGCCCTTATCCCAAGGGATGGCAAGGGATGGGCTGCCCCTTTAAAATGGATATGGTAGTAAGTCCTGGTGATCCCCAGGCATCTCCAGGCATGGAGAATAATGCTTCCTGTGCTCTGTCTGAAGTGAGGTCTGGGGCATATCTCTGCCCCACCTCTGCATCCAGTGCTGTAATGGCCTCAGGGACCATCCCACTTCCCAAAAGGGGACATTGCTATGGGGAGCATTGAAGGAAAGCTGCTATAGCAGGTAGCACCACCGCATGAGCCCGCAGCAGGGCTGGGCCACACAGGGTCCACAGCAGAGGCTTTAGGGTGCTCTGCAGAGGGTGTCAAACCTGTCTGCAGTGCTGAAACCTTTCATGAGCTCCAGCCCACACTAGCAGCTCTGACACCCACAGAGGCTGTGGCAGCCCCTGGCTTTCTTTTCAGACAAGGGTGCTTTGCTGGGTGAAGAAGCAGAGATGCCACACAGCCAAGTTCAAGCACTTTAAGGACACATCAGGAAGCAAACCCCGTGAATCAGGCACTAAAATGGTGTGAGAGCCACAAATATGCTTCGCTGCACCTTTGCCTCCCAAAGTTTCTAACCTTGGCATGCATGTGGCTCTGTTCTGCACAGTCACAGAGGCCGAAGGCTTTGCTGTCATAACCATATGCCTCCAGGAGCTAGGGCTTGAAAAATCTGAAAATAACATGAGGCTACCCATAGTTTGTGTGTCAGGAGCTGTGGAGGAAGGCAGCCAACCCTCATCCAGCATTTGGGAAAGAAAGGGACACAGGGACAGCCACAGTTATTTCCAGCTCTCTTAGGAAAGGCTGGTACAAACAAGCAGAAATCAGTTGGAGCTAATAGAAGAGGGGCTGCCACTAGCCCAGGCAGCACTGTGTGAACTCAGCCCCTATCTCCAGGGCACAGCAGCTCTGATATTGCTGAGGGGAATGGCTCTGTGGGCTAAGAAGGTGGTTTGAAATGCTTAGACTCCAGGAGGACACAGGGTCCCTATAGGACTGCTGAGCCTGCAGCCCCATCCACTGCCCCCCGCTGCCCGGGACTCGGGCACTGTCCTGCCCTGGGGCATCCCTCACATTTCTTGAACCCAGCTTGTGCTTCTTTCCTCCCAATTTATTCTACACCTTCTTCTTCAGTCCACTCTGTCCCTGCTCTTTCCTTTCTTGTACATGGCTTGTTCTCTCCTGTCTCCAGGGCTTTATCCCACACGGACGGATGAACTGCTTTGTGTCTGCCAGATGGTGGTGGCACCTCAGTCTCCATCCGCTGCCACCCACCACCACCTCCTTTGCACTGTCAACCACCACTTGGCTCCCTGATACCAGCTTCACCTTTACGCTGCCTGCACCATCAAGCTTCTCCAGTAGCATGAGTTGAGTGCTGTGCAAGGCACCCAAAACCCCTATTAGTTGTGCTGTGGGATACAAGTCCTCCATACGACCAAAGGGGACACTTCCGTGGTTGTTTCTTCTTGGGGTTCCTGAACCAAAAGTCAAGCCTGCCTCTGGGCACTGGCAGTGAGATGGAAAGTAAAGCAGAACAACCCACATCAACCACCTCCAGAGTCCTGCAGCCTGCCTTGGAAGTCCATTACAGCAAGTGTTAACACCCTCCAGCATCCCCCGCTTCTGCTATCCCAAACCACTGGTGTTAACAGCATAGCCACAAAACAGGCAGAAAATACCTCCAGCCCCAACTCACGCATCCTTTATCCTGCCCACAAAACGCACCAGTACCTGCCTGAACTGTTGGCTTTATTTCAAGCACATAGTTTCTGCTGAAAGTGGAAATTTCAAAGAGACTTAATTATAGAGCTGGGCAGACACGGGTGTAATCCTTTTGAAAGCTCACAATGAGGCACTTTCCAAAATTAATTTTGATGCTGCAAAAATAACCAAACAAAGCTCCATTTAAAAAGAGGTGAGTGATCAGGGAACAATAGTGAAACAAACTGGAACACCCACAGCCACTTCAGAGCTCATGCAGGGCTGCTCCTGAACAGAGACAGGCACCCATCAGGCACGAGCTGCCGGCGCATCACCTCCCTGGGTACCTTGAGGTGATGCCTTCAGAAGCTGGGCTCTGCTTTTGTCATTTATCACCCTAGGAAATTTGGGAACAGGCCACCAGCATGCAAAGGTGGGGCTGGCAATGGCAAAGGAAGGTCCTAAGCCAAGGTCTTCTCCTCTAGTTTTGGTTGCACATCCCCGGATCCCCAGCTGAAGTTTCAGGTTTAGTATTTGGTTTTGCTGATAATGAAGTCCAGTTGTACCAGAGACCATGGCACCAGGTAGGACTATTTATCACCCAGCAGAGGTCTCTGTGTATGCAGTTTGGAGTGTATCTTCCTGCCCAGGAGCCGTGTTCCTTTGTGTGGGGTGTTGCATGTAGGACTGTTCAGGAAGAACTGGAGCTACGCACCCAACCCTGTCTATTATACAAAGTAATAAATAACGTGTTTACCTTGGGTAACCTTGTAGAATTGTTCTTCAAACAACCACCTCTCCACCTTATTTCACTGAGATTTAACTCCCTGTGGGGTGTGAGAGGTCAGGGAAAAGCCCTTCGTTAGTTCAAGGGTCAGCAGAAGATGAACGAACAAATTGAAGTTTTGTTAAAAAACGTGTGTTTAATTAATACTGTCTCAGGAGTTAATTAACTGGTTCACTTGGAAATTGTCAGGAGTATAATCTATGTTTTGAGGATAGGTGGTGAAGGGTCAGGGAGTACATGTTATGTATTTCACATGGAGAGAAGGGCTCAGATGTTGACAAAACCCAGCCTTTGGCCAGGAGCTGAGGCACCACTGCAGGAAGGACCACAGCCAGAGGCAGAGGAGAAGCCACAGCTCTCTTCCAGAGCATCACTTGCTCAAGCTCAGCAGAAGGTTGTTTGCTGTTCCAAAAGGTCTGTGCAAGCAAGTCCAAGCTGCACAGAGGGGTAAGGAGCTGCTCAACACAGTCTCTGTGGTTTAGAGAAGCCAAGGCTGGCAGCACTCAGCATCACTGGGTGGCTCTGGCTGCCTTTTTCCACCTAAACCAGACATGGTGCTGCTGGGTCGTGTCACAGCTGCAGGTTCAGATCTCAGTTTTGCCCTGGATAGTCTTCAAAAGGGCTTGATCAAAATGTGCTGTGCTGCTGTCTGCTCACCTGGAGGCAGTGGCATCAGCAGCAAGACAGGAGCAAGAGGTTGCTCTGCCGTATTCTAGCATCATTATTGCCCATGCCTCATTTCCGCCCATGCCTCATTTCCAAATATCATGAGATTTACTTAGCCTCCAGCATGGGTGAAGTTTATTTTTCCTCTGGTTTGGGGAATTCGGGCTAAATTGAAGTCAAGCAGCTTCAGAAAGGAGATTCATCAAACCTCAGACACGAGTGCTCGGGAATTGGCAGGACATACACTCAGTGGTCACCCTCCTCTAGCTCCGACTGACAGCAAGCTGGCTCTGGTTTTAAAATATAGAGGTTTTCCCATTCTGTCCTTGGAAACCATCTCTCTGAAACAGAAAGCTTTACAGTAGACTCCATGCCCCTTGTTCCTCTCATGTGGCCATGCAGGAGGACTTCCCCCATCTTCCACTCCTTTGGTCCTCCAGTTGCACCACTTGTATCCTGAGACACTTGACTGGGTGATGATGTTGGCAGAAATAGGTTCTTATCTGGTCAGTGGCCACATGTAACAGAAAGAACTCTCTTCACCACTGTCAGAGGCGTCTTCTGTAGAGATACTTTCTGGCTTGCTCTCAAATGTATGTATTTAAAGCAACAAGTTGCCTCGGCCTGGAAATTTAAAGTCCGTTTGCCTTCTGCTGCAGCACTGTCCTTTACTGCTTTGAAGAAATCATCTGAGCTAATAGAATGGTCACTTTCTTCTTTATCCTTCCCGCGCATCTGCTGGTGCCTGCAGACTCCTGCATCTGCTGCTTCTCCCCAGTAAGGGCGCTTTGCTTTCCCTGCTTATCACAGCACATGCAGCATCCAGGTGCTGTGCTGGCTTCATTCCTGCCCTCAGATCTGCTCTCATCTCTGCCGCGGGTCACTCTGGTGGTGTCAAGTGTTTTCAACCGTGTCTGTGAAGGCTGTGCGCTACTCACCCTTCAAAGTTGTCACTCTGGACAGGGTGACTTCTGCTGCCTGGCAAATTCTAATTGCAGCGCCTGGAGTCAGCTCTGCAACCAGACCTCTCTCGCTGCCTCTGCCTCTCTCTGTTGCCTGTTCTACAGCCACAGATCAGTCACCCGCCCTTCTGAGATTTGTCTTTCTTTCAGTCCTCTCTGATTTAACCATGTCTTTTATTGGTCCCACCTTTTTCCATGGTGTTCCCGCATGCCTCTTATTTCAGTGCCACATGCCCATAATTAGCTTCCTCAGCCTCAGTCAGCTGAAAAATACCAGAGAAATCTAATGCTTCAGAAGCAGCAAGTGCCAAAAATAAGGCTACTACCTTCACATCTTCCTTTTTGCTACAACCTATTGCTCACAGTGGATGTGAGGAAAGCTGCTCGAAGAGCTCCAGAGGAGCTCCAGCATCTTTCCATGAGCACGTCTGCATCTCAGAAGCAGGTCAAGAGGAGAAACGCTCCTGTTAAACAGCAGCACTGGTGACCAGGACTCACCCATGGTATGAGGCAGAAGCACCACACTTCCACATTCCCAAGAGAATTAGACCCCACTTTTTGCCTCTCCAGACTGTGCCCCAGCCTTTGGCAAGGATGTGTTTCTCCCAGGGTGCGTAGGAGAATCAGCTTTTCCCAAGCTCCACAAGGCTCCAGTCTGTCTCAGCATTGTATCAGGTGCCTTGGACTGGGAAGGTGGGTTGTACCGCAGGGATGGTTTTGTGGTGCCAAAATCCCACTAAAGATGTTGCCTACGTGGCTGAGACACTTCAAAGCAAAGTGTAATCAACTCCAACCAGCCAAGTAAAAACTACATCTTCCTGCTTATTTGGGAAGCTCAGTCTCTCACTGCAGAGCATCTGTAGGCTGAGGATTTCCAGATCATTTTTCTCCTTTCCCCAGAAGAAAATGCTGCTGCTCCAGAAGATATTAAATAAAGTGACTACAGGGATAAGTGCACCGGAGGGTACAGAACAGAGTGGACAGCACTGCCTTTGCACATAGATGGAGATCTGGCTCCTGTTCTCTCCTCTCTTGCAGGTTTACACCCCAAGTCTTGCCTTGTCTTAAAGCCTAGGCAGGCAAATGCCCTGGCCAGGCTACCATCTCTCAGGTTCTTCCACACGCACATTAAATGAAATGACTTTGTCCTGCCCTTTGGGCAAGGTCTGACTCATGGGGTTGGAAAATCATCTTAAATGCTCCCAAAGACTTTGCAAGTACTTGACCTGCAGCAGAAGAGAGGAGCTGAGAACAACCCACATTCAGGGGTGGCAGATGTCCTAAAACCTGGGCTCCAGCCTGATACAGGGGAATTGCACCAGGGTCTCCCACACAGGGGACAACCTCCTGAATGGCCATGCTTGAGGACATAGGTCCTAAACCTAAGCAAGAACATTTCTCTTGTCTAAATCATTTAGTGAGTGTGGATAAGATGTACACATCATCAAGGAAAAGGCTCAGTAATCAATGGGTGAAGTCAAGAACTAGGCCAGGAATGATCTGCATAGGCTTGATAGATCCACTAGTCACATCTCCTTCCATCTAGCAGAGCTGATGCCAGCATCCCCCCCGCCCCATTATCACCCCGGGGCAGCATGAGGGCACTGCAGTGGGTGTTACTGTGCATGGGAACAGCAGCAGTAAGCAAACAGCTGTAGACTGAAGTCAGAATTATGATTTGGAATCGCTACGAATATCCCTGTAGCTCTGGGATTATCTTCAGCCTGTCCCACTTTGGCACAAATCCGTTGACCTTCCCACAAAGGCATTTCCTGCTGTGACAGGCAGTGGGGAGCAAAGACAGGGGCTGCTGAGGTTCTTTGGAGATACCCCCCAAGCTCGTCTGAGCCCCTGGAGGAGTAGAACAGAACCCCCACGGTTCACAGCGAAGTGTTTCCAGAAACCCAAGGTCCCTGGTGAGCGGAGGAGGTGATGCTGGGAAGAGAAAGCAGCACACGAGGCAGGCTGGCCTCGCTGAGGGCTTGCTTAGGGTCATAGGATCATGGAATGGGTTGGGTTGGGAAGGGCAGGTCTCTAGCTCAGGTTTGGAAGTTCTTCCTTGTGCTCTTTGCTGCTCCAGCAGCAATGAAGACAATTACAAGCAATAATGCATTCATTACCAGTTAACCCATTTAGTCTGTTTAAGACTGCTTCTCCCTGAAAGACAGGGATGGGGAGCAGAATGGAGCCCCCATAATCCAAGGGGAAATGGTGAGTGACCCGCTACACCACTTAGACACACACAAATCTATGGGCCTGAATAGGATCCAGCCAAGGGTCCTGAGGGAGCTGGCAGAGGGCTCACTAAGCCACTTTCCATCATTTAGTCCTTACTAACCAGAGAGGTCCCAGTTAACTGGAGATGAGCAAATGTGACACCCATTACAAGAAGAGCTGGAAGGAGGATCTGGGGAGCTACAGGCCTGTCAGCTTGACCTCAGTGCCAAGGGAAGGTTATGGAGGCATGTACATCCTGTGGCAGGCACAGGACAACCAGGGGACCAGGGCCAGCCTGCATGGGTTTATGAAAGGCAGGTCCTGCTTGACTGACCTGATCTTCTACGACAAGATGATACACTTAGTGGGTGAGGGAAAGGCTGTGGATGTTGTCTACCCAGGCTTTAGTGAAGCCTTTGACACCGTTTCCCACAGCATGCTCCTGGAGAAACTCATGGTTTGGATGGGTGTACTGTTTGATGGGTAAAACCCTGGATGGCTGGGCCCAAAGAGTGGTGTTGAAAGGAGTAAGAGTCCAGTTGGTGTTCCCAGGGCTCAGGATTGGGGCTGGTTCTGTTTAATATCTTTACTGACGATCTGCATGAGGGGGTTGGGTGCACCCTCAGTGAGCTTGCAGATGACACTA
>NW_009937185.1:0-402 GCF_000696875.1 Nestor notabilis
CTGGGGTGTCTATGGGGCTTATGGGGCTCTCTGGGGTGTCTATGGGGCTCTATGGGATGTCTATGGGGCTCTCTGGGGGCACTTGTGGGTCTGACCCGCCGTGTGCCCCCCATGGCCGCAGTGCAGGGCCACGCGGGGCGCCTGGTTGTGGGGCACTTGGAGGGCTGCCCCTGTGCGGTGCTGCAGGGCCGCTTCCACCTCTATGAGGGCTACAGCCCGGCCCAGGTGAGCCCCACACGTGGGGGTCCTGCCCCATAGAGGGGGGGGGCACCCATAGATGGGGGGCCCAGCTCCATAGAAGGGGGTCCCAGCCCCATAGAGGGTGGTTCTGACCCTATAGAAGGGGGTTCCCAGCCCCATAGATATGGGTCCCACCCCCAGAGAGGGGGTCCCCGCCCCTAA
>NW_009937185.1:677-1169 GCF_000696875.1 Nestor notabilis
AGAGGGTGGCTCTGCCCCATAGACGCAGTCCTGGCCCCACAGAGGGTGGTACTAGCCCCATAGCCGGGGTCCCAGCCCCATAGAGGGAGGTTCTGACCCATACAAGGGTGTTCCCAGCCCCGCTGAGGGTGTTTCCAGCCCCATAGGCGGGGTCCCAGCCCCACAGAGGGTGTTTCTGACCCCATAGCCGGGGTCCCAGCCCCACAGAGGGTGGTTCTGACCCATACAAGGGTGTTCCCAGCCCCACAGAGGGTGTTTCCCAGCCCCATAGACGTGGGTCTCAGCCCTATAGGCGGGGTCCCAGCCCCACAGAGGGTTGTTCTGCCCCATAGAAGGGTGTCCCGGCCCCATAGATGCAAGCCCAATCCTATAGAGAGTGGTTCTGCCCCTATAGAAGGGGGTCCCAGCCCCACAGAGACTGGTTCTGCCCCATAGAGCGTGGTTCTGCCCCATAGACGTGGTCCCAGCCCCATAGAGAGTGGTTCTGACCCC
>NW_009937186.1:0-18017 GCF_000696875.1 Nestor notabilis
GCCCCCGGCGGCCGGGAGGGCCCATAGCGCCTGGCGAGAGCGGTGCAGCACCGCCAGCCCCCCGGTACGGAGCCGCGGTCCGCGCTGGAGAAACACGGAACGGGCGGTGCTGGGAGGGACCTTAAAGCTCATCCAGCTCCAACCCCTGCCCCGGGCAGGGGCACCTTCCACTAGAGCAGGTTGCTCCAAGCCCCTGTGTCCAACCTGGCCTTGAACACTGCCAGGGATGGGGCAGCCACAGCTTCTCTGGGCACCCTGTGCCAGCGCCTCAGCACCCTCACAGGGAAGAGCTTCTGCCTCAGAGCTCATCTCAGTCTCCCCTCTATCTGGTTCAAGCCATTCCCCTTGTCCTGTCCCTACAGACCCTTGTCAAGTCCAGCTTCACCCACAGCAGCACAAAAGGCACTAAAGCCCTGCCTCTGCCCCCCACCGCTGCCTCCGCATTGCAATTAGGAGCTGGAGAAGGTGATGGGGTAGAATCCAGTGCATTTATTTCTTGCAATAGCTGAACAAGTGTTTCAGCTTCGGGTTTTAACAGATACAAATTAATGTTTGCAAGTTTAATGACAATCAGTACTAGAAGCAAATCATTGCATAAAGATCATAGAAAAAAAAAAAAAAGAAAAAATAAAAAGCCAAAATGTGTCAGGTCTTCTCTTCCTGGGAAAAAAAACCAAACCAAACCCCAAGCATTCCAACTGAAGGCCTCATGGAAGCAAGCATATCCCCATGGAAGCAAGCATAGCCCCTGGAAGAGGCAGCTATCAGTGCAGGCAGCCAAAATACACGCATTCACTCTTTCTACAAGCAGCTAATTTCATTAGAGACAAGTTTACATGGTCTGAGTGGGGGGGAGGCGGCCAGGCACACACAGTCCGTGTCCAGGAGCACATTCAGGGATCCACAGGAGCTGCTCCTCTCAGAGTGTGTGTCAGGGATGGATATCCATGATGGGAAGGTTCCCATTAACATGATGGTACCTGCCCCTGCTTTGCAACCTCATGTAACCAGCTGCTCCTGGAGTGAATAACCTGGAGCAGTGTGTTAACACTGGAGCAAAGGTTCCGTGAGGGTGAGTGATGGAAAGGCTCCGCCTCAGGCTCTGGTGGGAGCCTCCCCCAACCCCCAGCAGCCCTCACACCAAGGGAGGTGTTACAGAAGTGCCACTGTGCCACCAGTGAAGGAAGTGAAGAGAGAACCAACTCACCATGGACACTACAAGTGGAGAATGAGCCTAGGGCTGTTCCTAAAGGTCCAGTGGGAACAGCAACACTTCTAAACACAACCCTAATGGCAGGAAATGCTGCTTATCTGAGCGAGGCGCTGGCTGCCCGAGCACTGACCAAACCTCTCCAGGAGTTCCGTTCCTACGAGCGCTGTGGTTTGCACTTGCTTCACTCTGTATTCAGAACATACAAAGTCAACAACTTAAAGCTTTATTGTAGTTCACCATAATATAAACAGGTGCGGAAATTCAGTCAATGTCCATCTCTGGAAGCTTCTTCTCAGCAGCCGGGGGGGCAGCAGCGCTCTGCTCGGGGGCCGCGGTGCTGCCTTCACCCTGCCCCTCCACAGGTCCGTTGGGTTCAGGCGGCTTCTGCTCCTCCTTTGGGAGCTCAACTTTGGGTTTGGGTTTTCTGACGATGGGATTGCAAATACTTGTCAATTCCTGGAAATCAAACCACACACAGTTAGAGGTGGTTTTATCTACCAACAGCTCTACTTTAACCTGTTGCTCAGGTGAACTTTTGCCACCACCAGCTGGATATTCAAGCCGCAGTCAGGTGCTCCCCAACACAATTAACAGATTAACACCCAGTCACTGTCCTGCCATCACAGATTTCTCACCTTAGGGTCTCTCCCCTCCAGGCATGACAAACTAGACCAATAATCAGACAGATTCATGGAAATGCAGTGAATTATGTACAAAACCTTACTTTAATCTTGGCTTGTATGTCCTTAGCTTTTATCACTGGGTCCAACGTAAGACTTCTCTTGTTCTGGAGATTAAGGTGGTTGTTCATCCACTCTGTAGCTTCATTTGTGCTCTTCTCCACTTTCGCCACGTCTGCTTCATCCAGGTGGTCATACTGCTCATCCTGAAACAGCAGATCAGGAGTGGCTGTTCAGAACAAGTATTTGCACAGGAACTCACAAACGAGCCAGGGGGCTGCACCAGCTTTTTGAAGGAGCCCACTTAAAATCCAGAAAAGATTTGTACCACTTGTATTTGCCAGAAATTAAGCACATAAATACCTTTGCTTTGAATGCAAGAACAGTTTTCATGTATTGTTGAATGTGCTTCCCTAATTCCTCAAATGCTTTTGGTCTCTCCTCTGATTCTTGGTATCTTGCCTGAATAGGTTGACCAAGAGCCTGAAAACAGAACAACAGGTATCAAAACCCACACAGCATCACAGTATGATCCTGCACGATCTGACAGGGTACATCAATGCTTCTGAACCCCTTGAAAGTTCTACTATTCCCCCCACTTACAGCAAAGACTGAGTCTCCCTCAAGCCTGCACTGCTACAGGTTTACTGGACACCTGCTCCTCATGTGCCTATTAATGAGCAAACTAAGTAGTTTGTTAGCAGTGCTCACCACTGCATCAGTAGAGCTCTGAGAGCTCCCCACCTGAACAAAGCTCTCTGCATTCCCACTGGAATTTACTGCATCCAAGAACCACTTACCTTCAATTCTGCCAACTTGTCAATGTAAATTTGCTTGGGTTGGTCTTCACCATCTTCATAAAGCCAATTTTCTGTATCTTCCAGCTTCAGTGTGAAACTGTTTCGATCCTGAAGCAACCCACACAAAACAGGCAGGTGAGATACTCTGTTAGATGGCATTAAATGATGCCCAGAACCTTTCTGGAAGGGTTACATTCAAAAAACTGTGGAGATCTTGTCTGAAACTCTTTATTCTACTTTAGTGAGAAATCAGAAATAAGATACCCTTCACTATGGCTTTGTGGTGGAGAGCAGGGTTAAGGAACAACCATCCGTCACAGTTTAGACCAATACTGTCACACAAAAGCCTGTTTCCCCCCCCGCTTTTTTCTATTCCCATTTTCATCATCAGTCCATGAGCAAGCCTGAGGACACTGAACTCATCTTTAAGTGAGGGAGTGATGAATCCCACTCAGCTTGGCCCAGTTTTGGCTCTGATGGAGGTGTGTGGCTCTGCAGGCAGCCTGCTGGCAAGGCTCCCATTGCCATCACCAGGGATCCAGGCAGGAGTCTGCAGTGACTCACCTCATTACCACAGTCCCCCAACTTAGAGTTATACTAATTACACACCAAGCTCCCTTAGTACAACAGGGAAAGCTAATTAGTAACACCAAAAGATTTGGAGAGCAACCTGTTCAGACACAGGTGCCCACATTTAGTCAGACCAATCCCATGTTTTTTTTCCCAGGTAGGGCTGCTCTTGGAGGTTTTTATTCTTTAAACTATTCCTAAATACTGACAAAGAACCAGAACAGAACAGGGTGCCTGAAAACCTTAAAGCCATTGTGCACATGCACTTAGTCTGTTTCTGTTTGAAAACATACACTCTGGTGACATTTTAATTGCTGCAACTGTTTTGGAGAACACACTCTGTATGCTGGGTACCATCTGCTGGTACTCAGGCCATATTTAGGTAGTTGTCTGCATAGCCAGAAAGGTTAAAAGCTATTTCTCCTCATTTAAAGTCTGAAGACAGTCTGGGTAAACACAGCAACTGATACAGGTCACAGGTTATGACAATACAACTGTTTATTGCAGAAAAAGCCATTAGAAGACACCAAGCTAAGCAGTACTCACATCTTCACTAACGAACTTCTCATAAATACCGCAGAGTTTGTCTCTCATATCATACACATACTCTTCCACAGCATTCTTGGCATCATTCCTCTCCTTCTCTAGCTTATCCTGCATTATCATTTTACCCTGTGAACAAGTTGTCAAAAGTTAGTTGGCTAAAAGGGTAGTTATTAAGTATTTACTGGCAGGATACCTTAAAAGCTTAACTTTGACTGAGGATTTTGCTATCGTGTGATTTACAGAACTGTTCTAAACACAGCACAGGCATGAAGGCTCATGTCAGTTTTGGTGGGATACACAGGATACCCCACAAACCTTGGTCTGCTTGAGGAACCTTCACCCTGATGGCAGCAGCCATTGAGCACCTTTAACTGCAGGTGATTTCAGAAGTCATCACCCTGTGAACTGGCTTCCTGCAGAACCCCTCTTCAGGAGGAGTTACAGCATTCACTAACAGGAAGAATATATCCTGGGCATATATATGCCAGAATATATCCCGGGAATATACGTGGGGCAATGTTGTTCACCTCAAACAAAACCTGCATGTTTTTATTCATCTTTCCTTGATCACCCTCAGCCATTAACCATATTCAAACAACAACAAAATGTTTATCTTGGGCAAGTAAGAGTTTACCTCGTTCTCAATGAATAAGTTGAGCATATCCTTCCCTATCTGCCACACCAACTGGTTCTCAATGGGGAGGTCCACAGTGGTTGTCTTCACTTTCGCCTTCTTGGCTTGAGGCGGCTGATCCACTTTCTTGTCTTTCAAGTCAGCCTGAGTTGTCTGCATTAAAGAAACACATTCAAGGTAAGAACAGCATCACCAGCCAGTTCACACTGAGTATTCAAGACTAATAATAGAGGAAGTGTGACTGAGCTGGTGCACCTCAGCATCAGAGCTACGTACTGCTTGTCACACTGACTGTGCAGTTGCTACTCAGAGGTAGTGGAGGCAACTACTGGCCTTTCCCAGGCACACTGACGGGGGCGATGCTCTTGTACTGGGACACTTCTCTAGTATTTAAGTTACTGAAAACTAAACAAGGAGGAGAGTTCACTCATTTTATCAGTACTAGATCACCTGCCAGGTCATTACTTCCAAAGCTCTAATCACAATGCAGACTACCCAAATATTCAACAGAAGTTCAGCTTCCAGAGCTAAGACAAAGGCAGCAGACACACACACACTATGTGTTCCCATGAATCTTCCAGAAGTATCCTGTAAGAGAATACAAGTCCCAAGTGATCACATTACCTCCATTTCTTCAGACTCAGCCTTATTTTCAGGTTGGGCCTGCTGTTGTTCTTCAGACTTCTGCTGCTCTTCTTGATCTACCTGCATTTTCTGAAATTAATAGAGATCCAATCTGACATATTAAACCATGCATATGCATATCATTGCTTCAGCTCCTGACTGATCACACCACCTAGTGCTCTTTAGGTGAAAGAAATGGAATGAAACCTGAAGCAAAGTCTCAAGACATAAGTTACAAGCTTCTAGACTAGGCAAGTAACAGCCCCACAATTAGGAATTTCCTTTAGACCTCACAGTCCTGGTATGAAGAGGATCTGTCACTGGTGTAACATACTTCAATTACTACTTGAGCACATCTTTGTATTTTAGTTGCTGGAGATACCTACTAAATCCTTACACAAGTATTAGAACCTTCCCAGAACTTGGAAGGCTAATGATGCACAACTGGCCAAGTACTAAGAGCAGCAGAGTCTATTACCTCTTCCTCTTTTGCATGCTGGTCTGTTTCCATAGGCTCTTCATTCTCATCAGATTTATGAACCTCCACTAAAGATGCACTTGAGACACTGAAGATGCCGTGGATATTTACTCTGACTTTGACTTTCACTTTTGAACTGGATCCATCTGTTTGAGGAGTGACCTTCTGAACCAAGAAGTGAGCTAAGCAGTCCCAGAGAGAAAGAAACCATACCATTAGATTAGCTTCATCACTGAATGTGAAATAAAACCTGACAGATGCTGACAACAGATCACTGCAATGCACTCAAGAGGGTATCAAATCTCACTCAAGCCAAACAAGTCAATTTCTTTACTCAGCAGTGCTAGGATACAGAGCTGTTAGAATTCTCTGTGGTGTGCTGTAAGAGCTGGTGTTACTTGAATTACACAACTCTCAAGTGTGCCCCTTTCAGGTTTGTTCTAGCATTAGGATGCTCTATTTAGCCTATTTGTCCATAAACTTCCATGTTACACCACTCATTTTACTGCAGACCCATGACTTAGGAAACCTCTCCCCACAGTATTTGTGGTAGGCTGCACCTTCCAGACTACATAATCAGACAGCAGTCCTGAAACCTGTACATGGCCATTAATAAATGGTTAAAGAATGGTCTTAACCTATAGCAGGATCTGGGTAAGGCAGCTCCTTGGGACAACTGTAGTATGCCTCCAGAGTAAAAGGCTCCTTCCTGTAGAAGGTGAGGACCTTAGAAAACGGGGACGCATGGTTCTTGGGAAAGACCTCACAGTCACTGCAAGAGAACACAGAGCAATCCTTCAGCAAGTGGCTAATGAATCTGATAAAGTTAGCAAAACTTTTCTAGATACTCATATACCTTAAGGAAAAGCTTCTTGAAGAAGTGACAGAAAAAGTCTCATAACCTTTTAGGCTAGAGAAAGGCCAACAGCCACGTAGGAAGTGCTAAACTGCCCCCCATTCACTTCAGAAAAAGTATCAACATCTGACTTGTTAAATGAGCACTGCTCTAAAACTTACTTACTCCAGTTGTCATCATTCAGTTTTAAGCTGTATGTAATCATGCAAGAAAACTGAACTTCTTTTTACCTTAACCCTTCCTCTGCTGGTGAATTCCATCGTAAAGAAATAGGATATGGTATCAAATCTGTGATAGAGAATTCCCTCACTTTGAAAGCCGGGGATAAAATAGCACACTGAAAGAACACAAGAGCCACATTAAAAACATTCAAACTTCAGGTGAACAGTAATTTAATCCAGCAAGTAGCTATTTATGCTGCTTCATATGTAGATTTACTCTAGTTTAAGGGAGGCCAATGGCTGTCATAATCTGATCACTCCGAAAATAGAAATACACAAGTCCTAGCTTAGAGTCATGTTGTTTGGTTTGCTATGGTTAGGCTACTGAAGTGGTTTTCATGCCCACACAAGAGATCAGGGAACCTCAAGTAAAGTTACTTTCTAGAGTAACACAGTACCAGGCTTTTTGCATACTGTAACACAAAATTCTCTTTAAGCAGATCCCAGCAGCTCCTACCACTGACTGAGCACAGCTGTGAGCACGTTGAACATTTGAAGAGACAAGTGAGGGCATCAGAGCAAAATTAAGGTGCATTCAAGAGACAGTAGCACTAGTAACTATTAGAGAATTCACTACTGCTTAAGCCATTCAAGTGACTGATTCCAGCTCAGGACACAGATTCCTGTTGGCAAGAACCTAAGCTTCATTCCCATCTATGTTATTAAGCTATTGCTTTAATATCACAAGTTTATCAGTAGTGCAATAACAAAAAAAAAAAAAAAAAAAAAAAAAAAAAAAAAAAAAAGGTTTTCCCCCGTTTAACCTGGGCCCCCAAAGGAGGCTGGAAGAGAAAACGTCACATGAGCTTTACCAGACTCCCAGTTCCCAGCCACACTGAAACATGGTCTCTGCCTCACTTCAACAAGCTGCACCCATCCTCCAATTTGGCTTAGATAAGGAGCACAAAGGAATCACTTAAAGCTGCTATTCTCATTCTTCCAACTGCTTTCCTGAAGCTTATTTGAACCCATTCTATGATAGACATGAAGTATCTTTCATGTTACCTGTGGACCTTGTCTCAAGTACTTGTGATTTCAGTAACAATACTCAGAGCTATAACAAGCAGCACTTGTTACCTGCAGCGCACAACCTCGTGCCACAGCCTCATCTGCATTCAAAGTTGTACTGACTTCTTTGCCAAAAAATTTACTGATCTTCTCTTTTACAGCAGGGATCCTTGTGGTACCACCAACTATCTCTACTGCATAAATATCCTCCTTCTTTAACTCTAGAAAGGAGTCAGACATTAGTTTTTAGACTGTTTTACATGAATATGCTGACATCATAAACCAGAAGTTTACACCAACCATTAAGCTTGTTCTCTACATTTCTAAGCAATAAGACTTTCAGATTTTAGCTTGTGTGAAAAAGTTTTTAAAAGCTTACAACTGCTAAGCAAGAAATTGTGCTAAATCCATCTGTCTGAGCTCTGTCAAGACCCAAAGAAAGCTTGTGATAGGGACGTCTTTCCTGTATGCAGAACACAGAATGCATGATCACTTACTGGCTTGCTCCAGCACACTGCGAAGGGGTGGCTCTACTCTTGCAAGTAGCCCATCACACATCTCTAAAAATTTGCTTCTGTTGGAGGAAACCATAAATAAAGCTATAGCAAACCATGAGTTAACCCTGCAAACGCAGCAGGACGCCAAAACCAGAAGAATACCACTTCAGCTACATGCTGCAGGGTTTTCCCTCCCCCACTCCTAGGTTTACACTTACTTAAGTTCTCCCACAAACTTTGCTCTACTAATCTAGGCACACTTGCAACACTCTCAGCCCTCCCTCCTAACTGAAGGCCACTGGCCAGCCTCTAAACATCATCATTCTTAGCAGCACCCCTGCACACATTGTTCTTGCATTTCCACCTCCCCCCAGCCCTACACACCAGCACTTCATACCAAGTTTCTTTCTTGACTGAAGCAATTTGAACAAAGGGCACTCTAAAGCTCACCTCTGTAGAGTATAAGCATTACCTGTTCATTGTTCCAGAGACATCAATGTCATTCATGAAGCACTCGATGTTCATCGGGAGGTCGGAGGCGTTTGCACTCATCAGCTTTTTCAGCTTCTCACACTCCTGGGACAGCCTCAGCAGAGCCCGGACCTTGGCCTTGATGTCCAGTTTGTATTTCTTGCCAAATTCTTCACAGAAGTATTCAACTAACATCTCGTCAAACTTCCTGCCTCCAAGCGTTGTGTCAAATGCTGTAGCAAGAACCTTAAAGGAATGGAGCTCTTCAGTAAGAGTGCAATTTGTCAGTACTCAGTGACACCAGCCAGCAGTCAATGTCAAAGCACTTCTTTGTTTCAAACACAGTCAACTTCAAATTAAAGCAAGTACCACAATGCTCCTCCTGAGGAAGAGTTATGCTGCTGCAGCCACAATGGAAAATCCAGTACAGTTCATTTTTCACTCTGCCCTTGCCCTCCCCAGTGAGGAGGTTTCTTTTGATAAGCCTCATCTAGAAGCCTAACCTAGTCCAAACAATAAATCCATGTCCAATACTCAGCTTTCACACTTCAGACACTGCTGGCAACAACTAAGCTGTTTTCTTCTATTTCAGGGCAACCTAAGTAGCCATTGCATTACCAGTATCTGCAGTAATACATGTACACATCCCAAGAGATGCCTTTGGTTTTTAAAAACCTACCAAGTCTAAGCCACGATTACCCTGTGGCTGTTGTAGCTGGTACTAGGTGTGTTCAAAGTGCTGTTGGAGACAGACCCACCACGACCTCGGACAAATTCTGGCAGCTTCACAAATATGAGACCTCTCTGAATGGCAATTCTCACAGGAGAAAAAGCCCATCTGTCTCCAATGCTAAAAGCAGCTTTGGGCCCCCAGCCTTCCTGTAGCAAGGTGACAACTTTCAGAGGCAATTTAGGAAGCTAGGGCAAGGCTCAGCAACACAATCTGTTCAGTAGCTTGTACTCTAAGCACATCATCAGTTCCCAAATTCTGCTTAGCCACTGTCAGTTTGAATCATATCCCAGTTTAATTTTTGATGCCCCATAAGGGTGGAACATGCTTACACCAAGCTAAGAATAAAGCCTGGAGAAAATAAATGTTACTAACTCTTGTAACTGGGTGCTCATTTCTGAGGAAGGGATTATCTGCAAAGAACATCTGTGGCCCAATCACCTCAGCTGATTCTGTGCTTTAAACATGCTGGGAACTGATTTTATAAGTAACAGAAATTAGTGCAGTATCACACTGTTCTCAATACACCTTCAGACTAGGTTTGGCCTCTACACTGTTTTAACTGCCTTGCTGCCCAGCTCTTCCTTCCTGCACCCAAAGGCACCCGTTCCATACTTCTGTGCTTAGTGTTTAAAAGACAGATCATAGAAACACAAAGGAGGTCACGTTTCCTTACAAGAGGAAGCAGAACTTCAACAAAACTAATGCTTTCAGAACTCTTGCCCTCTCTGCATTTCACTGCCCTGTGCTTCAAAGTTTGGGTTTATTTCCCCAACCAATTCAGTTACTGGAACTGCAAAACCCAGGCTTGTAATTGTAAAAAGGCCGTTAAGAAGTGTTGAGAACAGTTAATGCTTTGGCAGCTGACACTGTAGCTTGCTTAGCTTCCACTCAAAGCTTAAAGTAATTAGATTGTTTTTACTCTTTCACACGAGCCCCACAGTTAATGTTTAAAACATGACACAGCATCCTAGGAATGCCTGTTTTCATGCTCGCTCTCATGACTGAACTGAAGTATTTATTCTCAGAAAGCAGCATCCAGTCAGATATGATAATTTCTGACTACACAATTTAACCCAGGCTTTTTATTCTCTGCCAAAGTCTGCTGATTAAGGCATGTTTGCTTCCTCCACACACTGCTCAAAAGCTCTCTAGCTCCCTGCCCTACTTTTAACTCCAGACAAAGAGCAATTTTAAAGAGTAAGAACTGAGCTGTCTGGATGCACTGTGTAAAGACAAGCAAGCTTGCCTGTCACGGGCCCTGTAAGCACTGATGAATATTGCTACTGGTGATTAAAATGGATGCAGAACAGATTGCTTACTTTCAGCTTTCCTTTGTTGAATGCACAAACAGAAACTTGATATGCAGAATGCCCCATATCCACAAAAACAACATTCCGTGGCTTCTCTTCCAAGGCAGGCAGGTCTTGCTTATAGATCCCATATGCCAGGGCAACTACACAGAGACAAGAGACAGAGACTATGGTCAGGACACTCAGTTTTGTAATTCCTTAAGTGGGTCTTCAGTAAAGATCATCAGCATTTCCCCTGACTTTTCAAGCTACAGAAACTGTCTCTTGTTAAAGAAAATTCCCAGTGCTAAAGGGACATGGAAGAACATGAAACAGCATTAGCCCCCCAGGAGCTGCATTAGAACAGGTATTCAGGAAATATCTTTATACCTCTGTAAAGCAATGAAGTAACAGAGGAGCTTAAGGAACTTTATCAACTAATCCATTTTAAGTTTACAAAAGCAGCAGTAACTCCAGAGGACACGGATCACTGACAGATTACAAGCCCTTTTATCTAATAAAGCTACAATATTAAGCAAGGGAGAGAAAGGAAGGTGCTACCTGCAGTTGTTTCATTTATCAGTCTCAGACAGTTGAGACCAGCGATCTGTGTAGCATCCATCACAGACCTCCTTTCTGCATCTGTGTAGAAAGAAGGAACCTGCAAGATGATCAGATAACCAGTATAAACATTTAGAACAGCCACCTTCAGCAAGTAGTTACAACTGTGTGCAGACAATCAGTATAGAGCACAACTGAAGTACCCTGCAAATTCAGCATTCACTTCAGTTGCAACAGAGAAAGGGGAAGGAGAACATTACATGAAGACAAAGTTACTTCTTGTGAAGTTTTTTTCCACCCTATCTCAAGCCACTCATTTTAGGAGCAAAGAACCAGAAGTAGGTATCAAATATTATTTATGCTGCTGATTAGCAGCAATTTAAGCCATTTCACCATTAATGAAGTAAGTCTAGAGTTGAAGAAGAGATGTGAGATTCATTTTAAACAAAAAAGACAAATACCTGAATATTCAAGTCTCATGGGCAATTTCATGCTGCCATCATTTCAGTTTATGATGCCAACCAAATAGGTAAGACCTGGTTACCATCACATACTTACAGAAACAACACAGTCAACTACAGGCTTCTTGAGCGCATTCTCAGCAGTCTCTTTTAGCTTGGTGAGAAGCATTCCTGTCACCTGTTCAATAGTAAAGTTTCTTTCTTCTTCCATATACATGGCCTTCAAAGAAGAATTGTGCACACACGTTACACCACAGCACAACCCATGTGCTACACACATAAGGAACACAGGCAAGGAACAGCCTGTACTAAACACAAGCTCTAACCGCAATCCAGCTCTGTACAAGCTTCTCTCTGAGGGCCTGGCTTGTGCACAGCAGTTGCAGGAATACATGAACACTGGAATGCACATTTCAGAAGCCACATACACAAAGCTGCTCTGCACATTTTACTTTTAATCCCAATTGCTAGGCAGTGTGTTGGATGGATGCCTTCCTCCCTGCTGGTTTGGGATAAGTTCATCAGTTATTGCTAAAATCCAAATCAGAAGTTCAGCTATTGTAGAGAAGGACCAATTTTTACCATTTCTCCTGAAGTACTAAGCTGACTTCTCACACCTTTACAGTACCTGGACAGTAGCTAAATAAGGCCACAGGTCAAGTAACCTGTCTTCCAAATTCACCATGGAGTGAAAGGTAAAGCAGATTGTGAGGGACTGGCTTTGCAAGGCTGAGCAGCTGTATAACCAAGAGCAGTCTCACCTAACACCTGAAGAGACCATCTGCATTATTAGCCTTTCATTTCCTATTTGAGACTTTCCATTCACAAGAGAACAGAAACAACAGCAAGGAGATTTAAAATAAAGAGACTAAAGGGAACCTTATCAGTTTCCTCCTCTGGCTCTTTTTCAAATCTGCCAGACTTACCTTGATGCCAGTTGAGCCTGTTGGCAGCTGGACAAGTTCATAGGCAAGGCTTGCTTTTTCAGCTTGAACAAAGGGATCTGAGAATGCACGACCATGAAATCTTTTAAAACTTTGTACTGTATTCTTTGCATTTGAAATAACCTAGAGGAAAAGAAATCTTTAATACAACATGTCAGGGCAACATCTGAATTTCAAACAGAAGACAGAGTTTTGTTCTCATGCCTCTCCCACCAGAAGAGTTTTGTCATTTGTATCTTGTATCAGGGCAGTTGCTAGAAGGCACCTTCCCTCTGATCACTCAGGGAACCTATAGGAATTTGAGATTTAAAATAAAACGTATGCTAGGAAACCAAGCCAAGCTTCTATCAAAATCTGATTAAAGCAGCACTCAATTTTCACAGTGTATATGTAGGACACTTTAGAAAGATTAGCAAAGTGTCCTTCCCCTTCACCTGTCCCTACACCCCACCTTTCTCTCGCAGTGCAGCCAGTAGCCCCACAAACATAAAAGCAGATTGACGTAAACTACAGTTCAGGTTCATCACATGCATGTGACAGTCAACACAGGTACTCACAAAACAGCTCAAGGACCTTGCCATGAAGCTTTAAAAAGATGATATTGTCAACTTGATTTAACTGACACGAGTTTTTTATTAATAGCAGAGATCAGTGCAAATGGAGGAGTGAAAGGAGTTACAGCTTGTTTTCACATGATGAAAGTAAACTTGTTTAATTCTTTCATTTCCATTAGAGCAAGACACATACTAAAAGCCCACAGCAGTTCACTGAGCAGACAAGCACTGCACCATGTAACATTTACCTGTGATTCAGTTTCAGTCAAGTGTCTATTTCCTACGTAACCTGGGTTTGATGTTGTGTAAGTTTAGTTTCTGCAGGACATACCTCATCTCTACTGGATCTCTGTATCAATGCTTTCCTTTAAGCTAAGCAGACACTCAATCCCAGAAAAAACATCTGTATTTAGTTCTAGCACAGTTGTTCTGTTCTTGAATAACATGGTTGTGTCCAGTCATTTTTGTATTCTAGATAATGAATCTTCACCCATCTCTAGGTATTTTAGGCTAAGAAAAACCAAGTGTTTGAATAGTCACTTCCTGTAGAGGACTTCAAAGAAAAAAATAGTCACATTTTATAGGGGTTTCACAGCAACACAAGAAATGACACAGTAGGACCTAAATGTGAAGTAGGACATATCAGCTTAACTTCTTCTGAGTCCTTAAATCATGTTTACCTACCTACACCAACAGGAACTCAAAGCATAAGCAAGAATGCCCAAGACAGACATCTAGGTTGTAACTCAACCACAAAGAGTCAAGAAAGATGTATTTACACTCAAGTCTGTCCCCTTTCTGCCAGAACTATGCACTTAATGGAATTCCATAGAATGCAGTCACATAATTAAAAGCTATCATAACACACACGAACTAGAACAAGCTCAGGTAGGATGAAGCACTAGTGTTCAGCTTGCTTTTTAGGTTGCAAATGTAAATTCTAATTAGTATTTATCAGAATTTCAGAAGAGGCAAAGCTTTTTTTTTTGTACACTTCATCACATGCAGTGATCACCCTGAGCTTCCTACCGAGGTGCCAGAGCAGCATTACATGCTGAACAGCTGAATTTAGCTCAGCTGTTCATTAGTTATGGAGACACCAAGACACCAGCTCAGAGACATGTGTCACCTTCCCTGATCAAACAATACATCCTGCTGACCTGCTCCTCAACTACTGACTTACCCAACCTACACACTCACCTGGCTTTTAGCTGCAGCACCAATGGAGCGGTTCTTGGGTCCAAAGGATATACATGACCTGTAAGGAGAGGAAACATTGCCAGTTAGTAAGTGACTGGTCGCACTGCACTGCTTATCTTGTTGAGAAGTGTTGATAGTACTAGAGCTATTTTAAACAGTATTTGGTCTGTTGAAGAAAAGTTGGGTCATTCACTGCAATACACGCACAGAAATTCTGTGAATTCTGGGAGGAAACACACACTTCCAGCTCAGTTAGAACAATGCTCTGCACAGCAGCACAGCACTGAACCCAAACTTACTCATTCTACTTCAAGTTTTACATCTAAATAGTAACTGGGGAGACATCCTTTAACTCAGTAGTTACTCATGTATCTAAGGCCACTCAAAGATAAGTTGTTCACTAATAATACAGGAAACAGCCCTTCAAGAAGACATACAGGAGGTACATCAGGTATTCAGGAAGTCATTCCTACATGTCTGTACCAAATGCTAACTAAACTTTCCAGTTTTAATGCAACCCTGGTGTTTGAGTTTCATCTGCACTCACTGAAATAATACAGATTACAGGAAGAAAAACCGTACTTGATGCCAAGCTACTTGTGACAGCTTGCAGCTCTGAAAAACATGGAATAAAACCCCTCCATTCTGGAGGAATTCCTGCTCCTATTAAACAAACCTCTTTATTTACATATTTAACAAACCGTAGAAGCCTGAACAAAATTAAATCCAGCCCTCTAATCCAAGTTCCTCATACCGCTAAGGTAAACTTACTGGGGGAAAAAAAGAATGCCATGAACCAACCAGGTTGTTACTATTCACACAACACTGGAACAGCACAATTCAGCTGCTCCCTGTGCAGCAGGTCAAGAATCTGCTTTACAACAGGATTCTGTCATAGGGCTGCCACAAGAAACAACCTCCATCCCAGCCTGAGGTTTAGAACTGTTCTGTCAAACAGAAATGGTCAAAACCAGAACTGAAGACCAGAGTGAGGTAATTGCATTGGGTTTGTATCTTCTAATGTACTAAGAGCTTCACAAGTGAGGCCAGGCCCACCCCAAAGCAACGTGCTGCAACAGAATGAACATTTCTGAATGAATCTGTTGTTATATGAAACAACTACTCTAACAATTAAAGTGAGGAGGTTCTGTGCTATGCAAACCCTAAGGCCCACACTAAGGGAACATGAGCTGCAGAGCTGATGGTTAAAAAACGTGGTGAGCCCCGAGCAGGAAGCTGGTTATTGATTGACTCTGGGCTCCAGAAATGAATTAAAGACACAAACAGGAATTGATGCTTTTCTCCTAGACAACAACAAGATATCCAGCTATTTCACTGCTAGATTCACAAACCATCAGCCCCCATCCACCACAGACCCACTAATATAGGTTACAGAGCTCTTGAAACCTTCCAGACTGAAAACTCAAGGCAGAAGGCTGTCTCACCAGGAGACAGAACAGTACTCAAAGATATGGTACTTTCTACTATATGCAGGGAATAAAACCCTGAAGTGCAAACATTCTTCTTAGTTATGCTTTATGAACAGGCAGGCTTCCCTGAGGAGCTGCAGTGGGACAGATGGGATGGTTCTCCTCAGCTCTGCTCCTTCCCTTTCTGTCCATCCCAGCCCTTCTCCCAAGCTCACCCTGGCTCCCTCAAAGCCCCGGGCAGCCACACCAGACCCAGGACAAAGCAAAGTTAAACTGCAAGAGGGAGGGAAGGAGGAATTGTGAGGCAGCCTCATTCCCTAAATCAGTTTACCACAGGAGCCAGGGTTAACTCATTAAACACAAATTAGGCTATTATACAATTTACTGGGAGCTGAGTAACTAACCACAGCACCTTGAGGAGAATCATAATCACACTGAAGGTCATCACAGGTCTAATGAACCAACTTAAGCAGAGCTTTGAACTTCATTAATGCTCCTGCAGGCACCACTTCACACTCCCACCTGCCTCCACTTCCTCAGATGGTATCTCCTGTCCCCTGACAGCACATTTCCTCTACACTAAAATCAGCCCTAGTTGCATAAGCTCAGTTTCAATGATTTCACCTCGTGAAAGTCCCTTCATCCTGTGGAGATCTCCCTCCCCCTCCATTTTTACTAACTTTCTCTCTACCACTTCTCCATTTTAAGAATATTGTATTCAAAGACAAACACGTTTTGTGCTGCTTTTGGATAGAGAAGTTCCAATTTCACAGGATTCTGGAAGAATCCAAGCGCAGAGCTGAAAGCAGATTCAGAGAGAACACCATTGTGCCACTGCACTAAATACAGTGCATTCAGCAGGGTTTACTTTACTAAAACAAACGATGACAATAACACATACCTACAAATCCTTCCCAAAACATGGATGTCATCATAGCAAACAGTGTTTAACCCTGACCATGAGCAGACTCCCGAGGAGCTGTCACAGCACCTGGCGTGACTTCCCCAGAGGTCCCTGCACAGAAACACTAAGCACGGACTTTTTGAACCAGGCTGTTTCCAAGACAAAGTCATTAAGAATTCCCTTTACAGGCGAGTTTGCTCACAGAACGGTTTCTGCATTCCCCAGAACGGTGCTTGGAGACTGAGCCCTGTTAAAAACTTTTTACCATTACTCAATTCTTTTCCAATTTCACTTCAGCCTTTCAGAACCGAATTATTTCCTGACAGGTGCTTTTTGTCAGGCACTTTACACAACTCCTCCCCCTCAGTGAGCAAGATGTGTATTATTCAATCACATATAAGCAGAACTTCAACTCTGAGGGACACATACCCAGAACTTTCAAAGAGTGCTTTGGAATTCATACATTAAATATTTTCCTAGCACATCTAACCCTTAAGCTGCCATATTACTGAGAACCCTTTAGAGACTATTCCTTACTGTAGCACATGGTACCAGATTAAACATTTCCTTCTCCATTGATTCATTGCTTAGAGACAGCAACAGGCAAACACAGCTGAAACACTGTCTAACAAGAAACAAGGTCATTTTATGCCTCTGGTCTTTATAAACAGATGTGAAGGATCTAAAAAAAACCCCACCTAAGAGGATGGAACCGTCTCACTAAGACAACTACTTACTTTAGCATCTGCTTAAAATAAAGTTATACTACACCTGAGAGTAACTTTTAAGAGAGCTTTCCAAACACCTCCCTCCAAGTTTGAGGCACTGGAAGTTTCTTTTTAATCTTTATTCTGCAATCCATTCTTAGAATTCTGAGTTCTATCACGGTTCTCCCTCTCAAAGTTTATTAAAACCAGGCAACACACAGTGTTCCCGAGACAAGTGGCGGCAGTCCTATTTAGAGGAGCAGGGGAGGAAGACCGAGTTCAGCGGCAAGCTGCACTAACAGCCAGGCCCTTTTCCAGCTAAGGGGGTGTCTGACTGTGCCTGTTCGCATCCCCCTTCCCCATCCCTTGTCAGTCCGGTGGCTGGCTTCAAGCGAGAGTTTAAAAGCCCCAACACCGCACACGAGCTGAGAGTTCACCTCCACGGCGCGGCTGAAGGAGGGGGGCAGGCAGGACTGCTCTCAGGGATGTCGGAACACGGTGTTTCGCTTTACTACTTCCAGCGAAGCTGTGCTTGGCTTCTCTCGTGCTCACAGGCCCCGTCCTCTCAGGCACAGCCGTGCCTCGGGCAGAGCACGCTGCTCGCACCGCACACGGAGGAAAGGAGCAGAGAGGGGC
>NW_009937187.1:0-6284 GCF_000696875.1 Nestor notabilis
TAATATAATATAATATAATGTATTCTTGATGCTGTATGTATAGATAGTATAAATACAGCAAAACAAACATATGAGGAGCATGACAGCTAGATACTTTTCCTACTTGTTTTGACAACCACATTATTATTACAGTGGAATTATATACTGTCATGCTTTCAGTGTGTGATGTGTGTCAGTTGCAGGACTCCTAACATCAAATCAAATTTAAAAATAATAACCTACAAAAGATCTGATTGCCAGGTTTTTACACTGGTCTTCAATCAGTTATTTCCCTTTTTTAATCACTTGAGATCACCAATCTAGTGCTTTTAGTTTAACCATTTAGAAAACTAAACCCATGAAACCTAATTACTCAATATCCACACAGACCTTTCTTTGTCCAATTTAGTACAATTTTAGGACTTCATGTGAAAAAATGGCAGCCTAAAATCAATTTGAAAGTGCTCCCTATATCACAGGTTACTTCTGCAGTTGAGGTATCCTTTCTTTAAATAGACCTGGTCTAGTGAAAGGTGGTCCTCGTCTAGGGGGCTTGGAACTAGATGATCTTTAAGGTCCCTTCCAACCCAAACCGTTCCATGATTCTATGAATGTGAGACTTATCATCTTTAAAATTGAATTGAAACATAAACGTATCCAAATGAGGTGCATCTTAAGATTTTTCTGACAGATGAGTATCTGGCAAGTCAATATTTAAGAGTAACTTTTGCAGTTATATTTTTAAGAAAAATATATGACCATCTAAGATGATGTACTGGGAAAATTATAATGTTATTCTAATATGGTTGCAATTGGGATTACTCTTTTATGTAATAATGGTGTAGCTTTCTGTTATAGTACTGTTTTCCAAGAGATGTAAAAACTAACCAGAAAAGGGCATTATTGCTTCAAAATAGCTATCCACAAAGGGAGTTATGCTTATAATAGTATTAATTTATGCTTGACCTTCTAATCTGAATGACTATCTCCAGACAAAGATGAAATCAATCAAGAAAGACGAATTGGAGTGTGATGCTGTACTGTCCCTAGGACAGTGAGTTGCATTTTTTGGAGCACATGCTTGAAAGAAAACTGAAACCGTTTCCAAGAACCTCTCTTAAAAATGTGCCTTTGGGCAGTCTTGTATTGCAGCCCAAGTGAAGTTTGATCTTTTCTGACCTTTTACACTCTTAGGTTACTTCCTGACCTTTTTGGAACCAGTAAACAATATCACTGTAGTCCAGGGGCAAACAGCAATTCTCCACTGCAAGGTAGCAGGAAATCCATCTCCGAATGTCAGATGGCTGAAAAATGATGCTCCAGTGGTTCAGGAGCCAAGACGGATCATCATCAGAAAAACAGATTATGGTTCACGTCTGAGAATCCAAGATCTGGATACCACAGACACAGGATACTACCAGTGTGTGGCTTCGAATGGGATGAAGACAATAACTGCAACAGGAGTGTTGTTTGTAAGGCTCGGTGAGTTCCTACTTTTGTAATTACTCAGTCTGCTTTATAGACTAGGTATTAGTTTTCACCATAGCATAAGGAGAAATGAATTTGATGTTTTAAGAAGAATTCTCAACACAAAAGGAAATAAATAAATCCATTGCCTGTGGCCTCTACCCCAGTGCAAAACTTCTCAGTTGAACTTGATACTCACTTATTGGTAATAAAAGAATGTAAATACAGATGGAAAGGTCTGTAAATATGTAGTGAAGAAAAAATTTTAAAGGTGTGCCAGAATAAAGTACAAAAAGGTAACATTTCATTGCCTGACTGCTGAACTCAGCCTGTAAAAAAAAAAAAAAGAGAAAAATGAGAAGCAGTTTTCTGCGTGATGTTCATCATGCTGGGCCCATCCTTGTGAAATATCATGTCTATACTGCTACATGAAGCCTGGCCTCAAATTCTGCCCTTTGACAGCTGAAGATACACCTCTCCTTTCAAGAAGTACTTACATTGCATTTTGAAGACTTAATCATCTATCCTGAAAAGCAAGCTTTTATTTAATTTGCTTCTGAAGCAATGAGGAAAATAATTCTAGAGATACTTTCTTAAAATTTCTTTTTAATGTTGTGATAAAAATAGTAAACTCCACAGTTTAGTTTGTAGTGATTCATTAAGTTCTAGGTCTTGGACCTTGTTCCTGCTGGAACAAAGGTTAAGAGCATGCCCTTGTCATACCATAAACTCTGATAACAAGGCTCAGGTGGGGCTTATTAGGAGGTAAGTGATGCGTCAAGATAACACATTGTCTTTTTAACAGCCTGTTTTTTATGGTGGGGGATATTTTCTAACAAAAATTAAGTTCACTCAAGTTGCTGCCTGAGCAGACAGAAGATTCATGTGATTTTTATTTGTGGCTTTGAAAAGGGCAATATATAATTATGTGCAGGAACACAGAGGGTTTTGTTTGAACCTTAAGACAAACCTTCCTTAAAGAGACAGTTTTCTTTAGATTGCTGTTGACTTTTTTTATGTTGTTGTCCTTGAGCCAAAGTTGTGAGCAATGTTTGTTTGTTTTATGTTTACAGGTCCAACAAACAGTCCAAATCACAATCTTCAGTAAGTACTTTTTAGAAAATTACTTAATGCAGTTGGACAATTTTGTTCTGTAAGAATTTAGTGCATAAACTCAGTAAACAGTGCCTGCAAACACAGTGTGATTGCTAAAAATATCTAATTTACTTGAAATGTCACAGAATGGCTGAAGCTTTTTCAGAAAAAAAACGGGGATAACATTGTATTATGGTGGGGTTTGGTTTGATCAAATTTTCTTGAGCAACTTCTGCTTGCTTTTTTCATATTTTGGACAAGAGAAATACCACAAAGTCATGATGTTTGAACAGTAATTGTTTACAGGGCAAGTATGGGCTGGAAGAGTGGTTAAAAATGAATGGGTAAAATGCTTAGGTTGCTGCAGCTGTAAATTAACCCCTATTATATTATTATAACTTGAAAAATCAGATAAAACAAGACTAGAATCCTGTCTTTTAATAGCTAGGTAAAACCTTTGTTTGTTACTGTCCTTTGATTTTAATAGTGATTTGGTGACTTTTGTCATCTGCCTGGGCTTACTTGCTGATCCAGTAATAAGGATGAAAATAGATCAGTTATGTTTCATCATTGTTGCTTTATGTATTAGCTTTAATTTAAATATTGTGTATTGTATGATTTCTTGAAACAGCTTCTGCAGCTGATTGATCAATGGAGTAAAGAATGCAGCTTGAGGCCTTCTGATGTGTTAATGGCATAAAGTTAGTGTTGGTGATGGACTAATTAAAAATAAGAGTAAAAGGAAATTTGTAAAGACATGTGGATGCTTTTCAGAAGTACATTATTGATAAGTGTTTGTGATTTAGTGTTCAAGGCCAGGTTGGACAGAGCCTTGGGTGATATGGTCTAGTGTGAGACATTCCTGCCCATGGCAGGGGTGTTGGAACTAGATGGTCTAGGGGAGTTGGAAATAGATGATCTTAAGTTCCATTCCAACCTGAACCATTCTATGATTCTATGATCTCTGAACTCCCAACACCTTGAATGGAAATACTTCAAATAGCAGCAGTGGCCTGACAACTAATCCATCCATCCTGCATGTAGTTCAGTCAGTCATCTTACTTATATAAAAATGGTACACATTCTTGTATTTTATATGTGCAGAAAGTGAAATTATTTTAAAGGATTTTAACATTGTAGGGATTTAACAAGTTTTCTTCTTTTTCTTAAAGTTGATTGCTAAGTATTGAAGATCAAAACCAGCTGTTCATGACATAGTACAAAAAAAAAAAAAAAATAATTTTTGTAACCACTGAAATCCTAGTTCAGATCTTACAGCACTTTGGAAAACTGTTATGCACCTGTTCTGCAAAAGAGAAAAACAGCAAGATACCAGGAAGGTGACTGATCTTTTATGAGATAAGAAGGCAAAGACTGGTACAAGAGACAGCAAACTGAAATATACATAATGAAGTACTGAACTGAAGTTCAGAGAACAGTCCTGAAAGGTGACTGAATCTGTAGTAAGCTCCGAGTACAATGTGAAAACTGGGAACCAAATTTTACATTTATTTACTTGTTTTTTATTAAGCAAATAGATAATCTGATTTCTTTTGGTTTCACTAGCATTTCACAAATTCTTCTCCTACACTTAGCATTAACTTATTAATATTTCACAAATAACATAGATTTTAAAAAATCCAACTGATAAAGTGAAAAAAATTTACTGTGTGACACATATTTCTTAATTACATGCCACTCCCAAAGTGGGAGTGAATTAAGGTTCCTGAGCCATCTTTCATTCTGATTTTGCAAAGGTTTTGCCTTAACTATTCAATCTTTGCTGGTTTTGAACTATAAGTTAAAACAAAGAAAGAAAGAAAGAACAACAACTAAAAAAATCCTGTCATTTGGATTATGACACCTCTAAATCAGTCTTGTACCAGTGGTGGTGGTGGTAGACCTGGAAGCAGTAGTGTACCATTATTGTTTTGGACCTGCCATTAAAAGGTGAAGAGTACACCGCTAATAAACATTCATTCATTCATTCATTTATTTATTTATTTGTAATTTTCAATATCCACCACACTAAAGATGAAGCTGAGACTTGAGAAAAACAAGCTCAGGTCAAAGGTCTAGTGCAAAATCGTGAGGGACTTTTATCATGTGAAGTCCAGGGACTCTCAGGGATTACAGATCTTTGCCTTGTTGCATGCCTGATCCTGTTTCAATTTTTTTTAACTTTCCTACTTAATAACGTCTTGTGAATCTTTCCAATGTTCCTATGCTTCCTTTTGATACTGCCTTTCTTTTCTTTCTCTTCTTATGCCTCACAATTGTTCCCAGGTTTCTCTGCTCCATGCCCACTACCTAGTCCTTCAAATAAAATAATTTGACAGTATTATTTTTTACTTTTCAGAAAAGGATCATGATTTTTTTACCTGAATGTTTTGACAACATTGTGCAGGTCAATTTGTAAGCCAGAGAAGAGGAAAGGGGAAAAAAAAGGAATACCTAAGTGCTTGGAAGAAGCGTACATGGAGCAAAGGGCTCTTTCTGTTTCCTGGCTGCACACCACAGTTTTGCGTTGAGCCACCCGAGAATTGTTTCTCCTGGTATTAACGCTTCCAAAAAGACACACTTCAGTGGAAGTGCTGAAACCTGAAAACATTGTAACTTGGTTTAAAACTATACCTAATGAATTACTAAGGGATAAAAACCATTACCTACGTAGACACCATCTAGCAAGGTGTTTTTATGCAGTCCATGTGTTCTGCAGCAGATTTCTAGAAATTGTCTACCATTAAAATATATCAGAGATCAAATGTGCATTATGCAGTCAGACTTGCCAGTGCAAAAAAGGGCCCTGACCTTCAGGTAGTGAAGTTGAGACATTGCCAATAAAAATCTAAAAGTAAAAATTTTCAACCAAATACATAGTCTTAAACTGATATAGATTCTTTTGAGAAGGTGAAGAGGTCTTTATTTTCTGTGAAGGTCTGTACTTGTAAAAATTTGTATGTATTTTTCTGTTGAAATGGGAATATAGGCCCCTGTCATGGTTTAAGCCCAGCTGGTAACTTGGAACCACACAGCAGCTTGCTCACTCCCCCACTTCTTCCTCCTCCCACTCCCGGAGGGATGGGGAGGAGAATCGGAGGAATGTAACTCCCATGGGTTGAGATAAGAGCACTCCAGTAACTAAGGTATAATACATGCTGCTACCACCAATAATAATAATGATAAGGGAAATAACAAGGCGACAGGATACAATTGCTCACCACCCACCAACCGATACCCAGCCCGACCCAAGCAGCCATCTGGCCCTCAGGGTAACAGTTTCTATACTGGGCATGACGTGCTGTGGTATGGAATACCCCTTTGGCCAGTTTGGGTCAGGTGTCCTGTCTCTGCTTCCTCCCAGCTTCCCCTCCTCCCTGGCAGAGCATGAGGCTGAGAAAGTCCTTGGATGGAGTAAACATTACTTAGCAACAACTAAAAACATCGGTGTTATCAGCATTGTTCCCAGGTTGAAAGTCAAAAACACAGCACTGCACCAGCTACTAAGGAGAAAAATGACTGCTGTAGCTGAAGCCAGGACAGTATCCACCCCTTATTCCATACCATTCACATCATACTCAGATCCCACATTTTTCAATATACCATGGGTTTTGTCTCATATATATCTATACACCCACACCCAAAGAGAGATATCATTCCTTAGTCCATGGACCAATCCCTATAAAGTTGCTGAATTCGTCTAGTCTGTGACGTCAGGCTCCATCTCATGTAACAGTCTTTCA
>NW_009937188.1:0-60218 GCF_000696875.1 Nestor notabilis
GAATCATAAAAGATTGTGAAATTAAATCCAACCAAACATAAAGGAATTTATAACTGTTTCTTCAAAGAAAAATATGTTGGCTATTACCACAGTAGCTATTTGCCTACATTTGAGATACTGCTGAGAGCCACAAACCAGAGTAAGCGCAGCAAACTTGTATTTGCGCAAAGATATTACAGGAGGTTTTGAACAGCTGTGGAGCTTACATTGGCACAGCAGACATGGGGAGATTTCAGCAACATGAAAACCAAGTATGACATTACTAATTGCTCGGTGAAAGAAGCTCTCATGAAATAAAATAGACAAAATTAAATAAATAAAATTAGATTCATTATTGTACTTGTTTGCAAGGGCATATTACACTCAGAAATTCCATAACTGTAACAAAATGGACAAAATTATGCCCTCATGATTAATGCCTTCTTCCAGCATTTGGTAGGGTTTTTTTGTTTTTCTTTTCTGTACTATTTCAAATCCAGAAAGCCTGGCAAATGCTTATTAATGCTAACAAAGGGGTGAAAGATCTTTTTTTCTTCCACATGAAATAAGCACACGGACAAGATGGGAGCTAGGGAGGCCTGGTAAAATCTAAAACTTGGATACTGCTGTTTATATACTTCCCGCTTTATACTAACAAAAATGATGGAGTATAACTTACCAATTATTTTGTATCTTAGAGCTCCATTATTGCCAGCATCCATGTCTACAGCCCGGATAATGTAAGTGGCAGAAGGCTCTTGATTCTCTGGAATACAAATCTCAGAGGTGGGAAGAAGAAATGCGGGAGAGTGATCGTTTTCATCCAGCACTGTGCAGATAACTGTCACTGTGCTCGAAAGTGACGGGGATCCACTATCTCGAACCAAAACTAAGATTAATAAAAAGAAACCAAATTTTATACAGTGGTTGCAGGCTCAGCAATAGATGTTCCTTAATCATAGCAGAATAGGAGAGCTCTTCGTGTTGTGCAAAAAGTTCTCTTCTGTATCTGAAAATCTTCAGATGGCACGAAAAAGGGTAATGCTGATAGTAACACCACACCCATGCTCACTTCTTATTTTACAGGCACTCATAGATATTTCACACTGTTACCTTTAATACGGAAAACCTCCTGGGTTTCCCTGTCCAGTGATGCAGTTGTTATGAGTTCTCCACTGTCTGAGTTCATCTTGAATTTCTCATAGTCAGGTCCTGGTAAGATTTCATATCGAAGCAAGGAATTCAGTCCTTAAAAGCAGAATGGAAGTCTTAGTAGAACACAGACACACATTCAGGTCTATAGATTTACCTCTTTCTTCTCCCTCTCCCTGAGAAGTGGGTTATGAATGATTTTATTTTTAATACAGTGAGTAACTGCTTCTTCATCAGCATACAAGATACAAATTTAAAATCTGGTTCTTCAAAATCCTTGTCCAGATGCTGCTTTGTGTCTAAGTTTTCCAGCTAACCAAAGTGACCCCAACAACATCTCTAGGCACTCCGGACATGTCTCCAAACAAGCTGACATATTAACATGATGTAAGAGAGCATTAGATTAGTGGAATCCATACATTTGTCTTCTGCTTTCCCAAGGTAGTTAGTTTATTTCTCTACAGGATGTCAGGCAGAGTACCAGGCTGCTCTGGTTCTCCACTTAACTTCACTCGGAGCCAAAGCAAGTATCTCTATACAGTATGACACTGAACAGTATAAACATTCAGAAAAAACATCCACTTCTTGGCATGACCACCAGTTCTAAACATTCATTATACTGAGCATGCAGGTGCCTAAGCCCCATCAGGGCTCACAGGCTAGCCAGCTCCTAGTTGTCTTCAAGAGAAAAGCCAATTTGGTGTGCTACGGGAATGTTCATCTCAGACCTTTTAGACTGCTCCCACTTGTAGCCAGTCTCTGAAATGATACTGCTTGGTTTTATAAAATTGTGCAGGATTTCCAGAAGGGAAGGCTTAAATAGTTTCCTTCCCTCCAGGTTTTTCTGAATGCCAATTCCATTCAGTTCTTAATCATACCTACCATTTGTATATAGCACAGGGATATTAGCCTTCCTGTCTTTCTCTAGGAAATAGGCTAAAACTGTACAGGCTTTTGAAAACCTTTCTTTCAAAGTTGCCTGACTGAGTTGAATAAGAAGTATGATTCCACATTCTTACCTATTACGGTTATAAAATAATTTCTTTCATATTCCTTCTAGTTTCAACACCCTCCTGAGGAAAGTACAATGTCATCTCCATCACACTTTTATTATTAATTTTAGTGAGTTTAATCCTACACTATACTTGAAGGTCTTGTACTATTGTGCTTTTTCTTTTCTTTTTCTTTCAAATTTTTCTAAGTTTCATCCAATCATTTCGTGTTTTTTCAACCAACAATCAGTCTTTTAGTAGAGTAGGGACAGTTGGTGCACCTGGAAAACTACAGCACTCTTAGTCATACGAAATCTGCTATTCAGAGTCAAACACTGCTTGCCTGTTCTCATCTGCTGCAGTCAAAACAGGACAATCTGTACTGGAATTGGTGGAGAAATACCAGCATGAGAGAAGAAACAGAGCCTACAGTTTTTAACATTCATGATTTCCTTTGTTTGCCTTTGAATAGCTTTGCTAAATAGTTGACAACACTACTCAAAATTTGATTAAGAGAATTACTACTGTAAATGCATTTGTGCCTAAATGAAGTCAAGGGAAAGACATACTCATACAGTACACAGCAGAAGGAAAAATGAGTTACAGAAATCCTTCCAGCTTTCCAGCAGAGAGGAGAAAAATCACAGCAGTAAGGACAATCAAGAAGAATGTCTTGAAAGTTTAAGGTTACCAACACGCACTCTGATCTACCCGTATTGGATACCATTCAGCTATTTTTAAAAATGTATTTACAACTCTGCCTGCATTTAGCTATCCTTAATCACCAATATGCTACAGATGGGGGATAAAAAAAGACACATGACATTGCAGAGCTGATATTAACTATTAGCCTTTGGTCTGCTGCAACTGAACTTCTTCAACCCAGTGCCTTCACTGGTAGATTTCACAAGGGCCATTATTTACAGACAGTGCTAAAAAAACATACAGGTGCCATTCAAGATAACCATTCACACACTGTTGAAATTACATTTTTAACACTTCAAGGACACAGATATGTGACACCTTAATTGGACTTTTTTACCAAGCACTTATTGCCTTCTTTTTCATAATCAGCTGCTAGGAGAGTACATCTAGCAGCAGGAGAAAGCTGTGCACCCTGCCCAAGAGAGGAGCATGATGACTCTGTGCATTCACATACCATGGCACAACAGCTGACAGGTCTGCACTTGATCCAACCTGTTGGTTAATTATTCAGTAATGCTAGTCACATTTGGGGGGTCGAAATGAAATTACACACTGAAATGGCAAACAAACAATTCTTACCCTGCATTGCAAGCTGGAATTGGAGCTAAGCTCCTTCTTTGCCACCAGCCGGGCAGGACCCCTTTCTGGGCAGGCGAAATGGTAGGGCGGATGCATGGTGCCTGAACAGCAGCCAGCGAAAAGCTTCATCCCATTTTCTGTTCCCTTGCCACAGCACCAGCAGCCCCTGTGCTCCCACAGCTTCTCAGAAGCAGCAGCTGTGGCATTACATTGTAGATCTGTCTTGTGCCGACACCAGTGAAGAAGCAATGGGAAAAACGTCTCTCTTGTCCCAAATCTAGGCTCAAGTGTCATCTTTATAATATGAGTGTTGTTAAGGCTATGCTTAATACATGAATTTGAGCAAGATAAAATGTCTAGTGAATGGCAGCATGCCCTGTCTCATAACTGCAAGTCAGCAGTCCCTATTATCGTTCTGAGATTTTCCTCCTAAGGCTCCAGACATAACTACTAAACCACAGAGGTGCACACCAGCTCAAAAGCAGACCTTGACAAATGCTAGTTCAGTTCATTCAGAGCTTCTGCAAAGACAAATCTCAAGACAAATCCCTGACCTATCTTTAATGTGCTGCAGATATCTATCTGTGCATTTTCCCCCCACCATTTACCTGTATTACACAGTGGTAGAACAAGGCTTATATTAACAGTAAAAATGATTCCTCCCTGTGGTCAGTCAAGGAACATATGAAGCCAAAAAACCCAAAAAGATCTATGATGGCAGGAAAGTCCTCCACTGAAACTATGCAAACATTACCGGGATGTGAACTGCAATTTAAAGAGAAACAAAAGTAAAAAATAGGATGTAAAAAAAAAATAATAAATAAATAAAGACCACCATGAGAGGAGTCATCTCATTCAAAAATTCAGTTCCAAAAATGTAAGAAAAGTGAGCAGCATTGTATCTATGACACCAATATAAATCCTATTTTCTTACCTTATGAGCATCACTTCAGCATTTGTTTGGAACTATATTGCTACATGCACATGACAGGGGCCAAATCAGGCAAATGTGGGGGAAAAAAAAGCCAACAGAAGAACTGTGGTTACTGGAAAATGTATTTAAAAAAAGCAGGAAGGAGCCATCAGCCACAACAGTGCTCAAGCCCAAAGTGTCTACGCAGGCAGGCGCACACTGTGCCACCCAGTACACTTGGAATGGCTTTCCTCTCCACCCAGCCAAACCAGCCCCATGCTCTCTTCCTAGCAGGTCCCCAGATTTCCCTCTGCTGTAGTTCCCATAAGATGTGCAATAAATAAATAAATATAAGGGACAGAGAAAGGAGGAAGAGGAAATAAAACAAATTCCTACTTATTTTCTCTATTATCTTCACTTTTTTTTTTAATAGTGTGATCCACAAAAGAAGGAAAACACTCAGAAGAGCAAGGTACAGAGGTAGACTGTAATGCTGCTCAGCTGTCACGAGGTTTTTCATTGACAGAGCTCACACACACACACACTTTCTAAATACTTTACATATTTGTGGCGAAATGTCTCTTCTATATAGCAACTCCACTGAGCTCACATCAGCCTTTTGCAATCAACAGATGCTCTACATTAAAATCACAAATATTACTGAATACAGAAAATTATTTTGCTAACAAGATCTGTTGTTTTATCTATTTCTTGGATAACACAATTGTAAACAATTATAAAGA
Source organism: Nestor notabilis (assembly GCF_000696875.1). NCBI lineage: Eukaryota > Metazoa > Chordata > Aves > Psittaciformes > Psittacidae > Nestor > Nestor notabilis. The sequence continues at coordinate 5,064 of NW_009937188.1, forward strand.
TGTGCAGAAAGTGAACCCACAGTAAAAAGACAGTAATTTACAGAGTTCAGACCACCTTTGGGCCAATTGCAGCAGTACTGTAATATTTAATTCTCTTTCCAGATTTTCTCTTCCCTGCAAACCACAGACTCTGTGTAACTGCTTCATGTTACACCAACTGTATGTGCTGTACCTGGTATTACTTAAGGTAAGATTCTCTCCAGCACACAGACTACCTGTAACATCATATGCATTTTAGATATTTCCAAAGAGCAGGTAGTTGTAGAAACAGAGGGATTTTTTTTGTTGCTTTGCAAAGAATCTCTCACGTTTAGTCATTACCTATGATTCAGATAGTGTATGAACCACCTCTTCTTATTCATCTATTCGGCATATGTTTGAAAAGCAGTGTATTAACATTATTATGTATGTAAAATCCTATTTGGAATCCAGAGCTGTTCCACGATTCCGCGACAGAGCAACAGGCTGGAAAATCTTGGATGACAGTGCCCCTCTCTGGTCAGAAAATATTAGTGCATATTTGCAGGGTCTTTTACGAAACCAGGACCCTTGTTTCGCGAACCATTTTAGAACTATTCAAAACGCTCTGATTGAGAGCAACAAAACGTTCAAATATTGACTTTAACTGAGTTGAGCAGTGCTTGCTGATTTATAACCAGAGCACGCCGGCTACCTTCACATGAAAGCTACTGCACGCTGAGCTACTCTCATCATGCAAGTGTACGTTATACATTTAATACACCAGTCAGAGCTGAAACTATCCCAGTGTGCAAGTCAGAATACCTCCAAGACCTGAATAAAGATTGAGGGTCTGAACCAAAGGCCATGATTTGAGACTCAAAACTGATATATACCTTGGTCAAAGCACAACGGCTGTATGAGCAAGCAGAACAGGCAGCAAGATTTGATACATCTACTATGGTCCACATTAAATTAATAGCAAAAGACAGAAATTACCTGCATCTCTGTCCACAGCTTCCACTTTTATGACAAACTGCCCTGGATCTTGGTTTTCATGAACTGCAGTCTCGTAGAGTTGCTTCAGAAATATCGGGGTCTCATCATTAACATCGACAACAATGACGGTTAGAACTTGTGTGGCAGAGAGAGCTGGGCTGCCATCATCAAGAGCCATGACTGTCAAATTGTAGCACTCCTGAGTCTCATGGTCCAGAAGCTGGGCTGTAGTTAAGAGTCCTATTATAAAGAAAGAAGTTATTTACAAAGTATTCTGAAGGTATTAAAAAAGTATTCTGGTCCAGGTTAGGATACCAGTTGTTCCAGCACTCACAGCTTCAATGTAGCATCACCGTGCATACTGTGCCACTGCGGCAAGGCTTCCAGATTTTGGAGTCAATCATTACCTGTGATGAGAGTGACAATTTGCCCAGAAATACTGATTTTGACACCAAGGGAAACTGGGATTCATAGAATGTTCAAGTGAAGTTCAGAGATTCCTTTTTATTTAACTTCGGGCTCAACTTTTTAGTTTTACTTAACTTAAATATTTGTCTTCATTTGCCCGTAAGTTATGCAACTAGGAGCTCTATGAATTAGCATCAGCTGTATCCCCTAATGTATTCAAAACCAGAGCAAGAACCAGCAAATATTGCAACTATTAGGGTGAGATCTGCACTTGTGTGCAGATGGTGTAATAGTTGCACAACTCATTCAGGAATGTGAAAATTTCAGAGGGCTAATGAAATTCATTAGCACTTTGAGCCACCACCAAGCATGTTCCATCACAGTGTAATGCACACTCCTTGATCCTGACTTTGCCTTTCCTTGTGTTTATATATAGTAACATATGGGTGCATCATGCAAAAATGAGAATGGAAGCATTTCACCGCACACACTTTCTTCCCACATTCCTTAAAGTGCTATTTGGAAGGTGCTCCAATACATCTACATACACAGTAACAGTGTCATGCAGAATTTTTGAGCTGAGTGTCACTGAGCTTGCCTACTGCACGTAGTACTGCCATGCTTGTGTGGTGCTCTGCCCAAAGTTATCACCCCTGAGGATGATAAGTCACCTGGCCAGAGTATCGTAGTAAAACATGGTACTTCATGCACATGGCATTGTGTGTACTCCCAAATATTACCATGAGAAGCACAGTACAAGAAACTCCAGAGAACAGAAGTTACAGTACCTGTGATTTTATCCAATACAAATGCTTTGTTTTCATTGCCTGAAACAATGTGGTATGTAACTTGTCCATTTCTTCCCTCATCAGGATCCTTTGCAATTATGCGGTGCACAAGGAAGCCCACCTCCACATCCTCCATGACATAGGAAAAATGTGAAGAAGTAAAACAGGGACTGTTGTCATTGATATCTAAAATAACAACTTTCACAGCCAGGGAATCAAGCCTGCGATCAGTCAGATTTATTGCCTGGTCTGTCGCAGACACTGTAAGGATCACAGAGGGAATAATTTCCCTGTCCAGTGCAAAAGCTGTGGTCAAGGTGCCATACAAAGGGTGAATATGAAATAAATTTTCATCCATGTTACTGATTTCTAGGGAATATTGTATTTTGCTGTTCAGGAAACTGCCATCTCCATCTTTTGCATTGAATGTGTAAATGAGAGTGCCAATAGGTACATTTTCTTCTATGCCAATCACTACAAAGTCATCTTGAAAAAAAGGAGAATGATCATTCTTATCTTCTACATCAATACGTAGGAAGACAGTGCTATTCTGTGGAGGATTATTATTATAATCCTTTATAATAACTTGCAAAAGGAAGTGTGAAGCTGATTCGTAGTCAAGTTCCTTGGAAAGGAAAAGGTCTCCTGTCAAGCTATCTATTTCAAAATGAACATCATCATCATCTCTGGCAATACTGAAATGCAGTTTTCTGTTGGGAGTTAGATGATTATCAGGCCACTTCAGAGAATTCAACACTTGCGCAGGTCTAAAATTTTCAGGTATGACAAAGTGCTTGAAATCTTGAGAGAAGACAGATCTCCCAATGGGAAGTGGGATTACCTGCAACAAAAGCACAAAGACTACAATATTTTGCCATTGTTATTACGAATAGTATAATGATTTCTTTTTCTGTAGTAATTTATTATTTGTAATTATATTTATCCTAAGTATGCCTCAAAGCCAGAAAACAAACTGAACATGCTCCACAGAAGTTAAAATTGTCCTTGGCCAGTCATTCTATAACTATTTTTCATTCCTACATTAAAAAAAAAGGGACAAGACTGTCTTTCACCCTTTGCATCACAGGGTCCAAAGACAGACTGCTTGAATATTACTATCTCTGCCCCTACTCTGAAACACTTCAACTGACTTTCTACATAGGACAGCACGACAGGGACAGATGTGACAAAGAAAGCATAGTACATTATGCAGTTTGCCAAAGAGAGATAGCTGGGGTTCTTTGAGGGTTGTTTATACCATTACAGGGTTTCATTCATTAGAGATTGCTGAAGTGTTCTAAGTTAATGCTTTAAAAGGAAAGAATCTCTTCAGCTGTGGGATCTGCATTTGCTTTGTCTTGACTGAAGTTTGTGGGTTTTTTTCCCCAAGCTATCCAAAGTTAACCACCTTTTGGGTGCAAGAAAATAGCAGCCTCAATGACATTCAACCTCTGATAAAGGAGCACACAGGCAGCCTGGACAAAGCAGCCCCTCTGCGGCTCGATGAACAGCAGGCGGCTGGCTGTGGAAAGAGCACATGCTGGATTTCACGTTCCCATGCAGAGCAGCCCTGTATAAACCGGCACAAAAGAATGAGCTATCCTCATACTGGGTTACAGAGACAGAGTATTTTCCTTCTCTTTTCCAGTGTTCATAATGACCTCCTACTAAAGCACAAATATCACCTACTTGCAAGACAACCCAGAATGCTGTTGTGCATTCTTAACAAATCAAAATGAGTCTGCTCTCTCGCTTCTTCCCTCAACAGAAAAACAGCTAAACTACCATAAGACAAGGTGCTTGTAATTTTGAACTTCTTCCTTTCTTCTAATTTTGAACTTCTTTTTTCCCTAGCTTCTCCCCCCAATTTTTACTTTTTTTTTCCAAAAGAAACTCAGTATCTAACATAACTGTTCTATCCGTACAGCATAAATAAGCACCTGGATGTAAACAGCAGCATGTCCTTGAAGTGAAGGCATCCCCTGGTCCCTGGCTGTGACCATCATTCTGTAGTCTGATCTCTCAGCATGTGACAGAGACCGGGTTGTTCTTAACTCCCCACTGACAGCATTGATCTGGAAGTATCTTTTATCCTGTTCTAGGGGATAAAATGGGTACGAGTTACTGCAGATCTCTTCAGCTTGCCCCTATAGTACTGAACATTGTAATCAACAGTAAGAAAGAGAAGGACACAGAGGAAAGGGAACCTGCTGCACTCATGGTAGCTGTCTGTGGCTCACTTGATTCACCTTTCTTCCTTCATCAAGTAAGCAGTTATTATAAACCACTTACTCTGGATTTAGAAAGCTACAGAGAGAAACACTGTGGAGTACTAAAGCAACTGCTCAACTTTATACCATTGTTATTCACACCATTGAGAGCAGCAGGCACCTCAGGATCGGTACTCCTACTTCCAACCCAAGTTGGCAGGCAGGGCCAGAATGAAAACTAAGTCTTAGTCTCTGAAATGGCATGAATGGTCAAGTAAACAATGCTGGGCACACAGCTGGCTCATGTCCCTCATAGACTATGGATAAGCAAAGAGCCCTAGCCACTTCTAAGACACCATAACCGCAGTGATGCCACCTGCCCTGCCTGTGCTCTGAACTGGAAGGTAACTGGTGGTAGCTAAAATCTTACAGTATATTGTTGCAGAGCAACATGTGAATATTGGAAATTACGCTTACATCCTTCATCAAAGACTGGCTGCATGCTAGTAACAAGCAACTTCCAGTTAAAATTACTACTTGCAGCTACATCATACTACATTTATGCTAGAGTTGCAAAGAAAAATTCTACCACAGAAGAGTAAATAGCTGCTTGTGACTCAGAATCATAGAATTGTTTAGGTTGGAACAGACCCTGAAAATCATTGAGTCCAACCATAAACCTAACACTACCAAGTCCACCATTAAACCATGTCCCAGAGTGCCACATCTACATGTCTTTTAAATACCTCCAGGGATGGTGACTCAATCACTTCCCTGGGCAGCCTGTTCCAATGCTTGACAACCCTTTACATGAAGAAATGTTTCCTAATATCCAATCAAAACCTCCCCTGGCACAATTTGAGGCCATTTCCTCTTCTCCTATCACTTGTTACCTGGGAAAGAGACTGACTCCCACCTCCTTCATTTTCAAGAAATGCAACACAAATTACTCTTCGATTTTTAGTAAAATGGGAAAGTATCTATTACTTGGTATACCTTACCAGAAACTGAGAAAATAGAATTTGTTATAACTACTTCCCTCTTAGAATACTATGCAAACAACTTTTTGTTACATGGATTTTTATTAAGGTGTGCTAGTGAGTTAAACAATGTCATGCAGCATAACAGCTGCAATCCTAATATGCAACAGTGGTAAAAATAAATTCAGTGCAGATGTAGTACACAAAACATCCATAAAGAACTCTATTTCCATAGGCACCTAAGTGAGCATGAAGCCGATTATGTTCTCCAAATCTGCACACGCAAATTAGTTAGCTGCACATACAGATGTTCATTTTTGTATACAATCACCTCACCTGCAGCTGCAAAATATTTGCACCTGTACAATTTGGAAACAACACTGAGCAGTCCAGTCACAAACCAGGGGGTTCACAATCAACAAATTGGAGAGCTTTTTTGAATATCGTTCTGCTGGGTTTGACTGACTATAAGTTTCTAATGCTCCATGAGTCCCTTCTGGGTTGACTCTTGCAGTCTGGAACGTAACAAGGAAATTGACGACAAAGGAAATAATATGTAGACACAATTATATTGGATGAGACAGTCCCGCACTCTGCATTTTTCATGAGAGTTTCAAAATATTAACGCTGCTATATTACTGTTTTCATAAATAGCTTTTGGTTACTTTCCTGATTTAGGTCCCAACAGTGTGTCTACATTCACAGATATGCTATTTTGTTCCATATAATGTTTCACAGCACAAAATCCCAGCTAAGCAAAAGGCAGAGGAGATATGAAAAACAGAACACATAATGTGAATTGCATGCACAGAATTTTAACATTTTGCTAAAACAGACATTTAAAATAACTGATAGGGAGAACTAGCAAGAAAACAGTTAACAGAAGACTATTCCCTTAATTTTTCAACCAAAATAAAGCTACAGTTACCAAACTGAACCAAAAATAAAAAGTAGCTTAAAACATCATAATCAGAGAACAAAAACATTCCCAGTACATAACTGCAATCTGAGCATGAGGCTATAAGGATTCATCCTTGTTTCAGGAGTGATGAGGATAGTCAGTACCTCTTAGCATAAAGACCAATACTTGTTTTTCTGTTTCATGTAGCAGAACATAGATAGTGCTTCTAAATGGTTGAAGCTTATTTGACAGGAAAAAGAAACAGTCAGAATCTAGATTTCTGAATATAAAGAGAGCTGGTCAGAAATTACCAATAATGTTACTCACCAGAGCCCACAATTCCACTAAAATCCTAGCATGGCATGAAACAGCCAGTTTTGTGCTTATTTTGGTGGCAATGAAAGTGACAGAAAAATCTGATAATGTTGGAAAGAGATATTGTGTAAAACCAGAATCCCTTGGGACTTCCATTTTGAAAGTGTTTCATCTTTTTTTTTTTTTTTTGTCTGGTACTGCAATAAGAATCCATGGCTCCCAAAGAACTTCAATACCATGCAGCTGCTGCAGAAACACAGCCTTCTGCAAGTCTAGAAATGCTCCCTGCATGCTGCTTGCAAATTACCCTGGAGAACAAGTACTTCTCCACAGACATACGTTCAACACTTGCCAATTCATGTGTGTTAGCAGGGCAAACTAGACTTCTCCTAGCACTCTGGTGGTCAAGTACCAATGTATGCACACAGTTGTCCAAATAAAACTGCAAAAGCCTCTACTTTGCCAGCGCTAGTCTTAACATACAAAGCAATAGTTTATAATGCACTACAAATACAGAATGATTTTTGTTATACATGCGCATGTATAACAAAACATGTTATACATGTACAGCCTATTGAGAGTCGCAAAGAAGTCCAGGCAAATCACTTTGCAATTGCCAGCGTCACTAAGGAATAGTACACATAGCTGAGATTCACCTCCCTCTGAATTCAGTTACTCTTTCAGCGATAACACAAAAGTGGAGGTATGGCCATTGTTTATGCATTTCCATATATATGAATGTGTAAGGAGGATTTGGTTTGATTTTCTGGAATGAGATTTTCTGGAAAGAGGGAGGGGCATTTTGAAGGAAACACTTCTGTGAATGCTAAAATTCATCGGCTGTGTAAACCTCAGAGTTCTTTCACAGATTTTTTCCTTATGTCATTTGTTGGCATCAGTCATCAGCCCTCCTGCATAGCTTGATCTATTGCTGCTATCTTGGCATTTCTTGAAGGTCTCGAGAACATTAAAAATTACCCAGTGACTCTAACAAGCTTAACAGCTGACACTGACACTCACAGCTCTTAGTCTTGTGGCAGTGCCTCAACTGTTGAAAAGAGCACTGGTCTGCATGCAGTCCTCCAATTAACCTGGTGTCTTTGTGTTTAACAAATACGGCTGCAAATCAGATCATATTTCTTCTTCATATGTTAGTACTGAACAATGTCCCAGAATTTAAAAATACTATTTTAAATACAAACCAGGCAAGAACTTCACCATGAAACAGAAGACCAGATGTTAAAGGCTGTGAGCCAACTCACAACAACAACAACAAAAATTAGTATCAGAGAAGCTCAGCTGTTTCTGGATTTGTTTATCAGGAAAATATCTAGTTCCAAGGCTGAGAGGGCTCTTCTAGTGTGGTTTTTTTTGCTGCTGTTTTTATCCTTTTGTTCTTTCTAGAGACAGCATTTACAAGACCAGTCATATTTTGTGTTGCTAGTCATTTTTATAATTTGAACTCCTACTTACTCCCCCCTCTGGGGCTCTACAGTGAAGCCAGTAAAAAACATCCAATGTGCTGTTTGGAAAAAGGGGATATAGCTAGATATACAGACAGGCAGAGACCCCTGAAGAACACTTCCCTTTTTGTTTGGCCATCATCCTTCAAACAAAGGATTGCATACTACACATTCCCTTTTTCTTAAGGGGGATCATTCTGTGCAAAATATTGTTATTCACAATGCAGAAATGTATAATTTTCTCCAACTCTCTCTGGAAGAGGCAGTCACTTGTATCCAAATTAAGGGAATAATAGCACAGCCATAAACTGACCCTACAATCTTTTATTATCTAAATATTTTCAACTGCAAAATTTTTACTAGAGTTGTTAAATGTCTCATTTTTTTAAGCATCTTTTGTTGGAAGAGAGCAGAGTTAGTTGAATCTTAAAGTCCTTCCATTACTCCACAGAAGTCGAAAGGGTACATAAATATATAGTGTAACATAATTCATGGGATTCTTTTGGTAATTTCAGCCTTGGAAAGAAGAGGCTATAGATTCCCTTGCTCTTCAAGAGTGAGGAGTAATGTAGGTTTGCAGTATTTTGTTCGTTACCCGTATTTGAGCTCTGCCTACACAGAAAAGAACACTTGAGAAAATGCACTGAGTGGATGGAAATACCAGAAATGCTTTTTTGCTCTAATGAAACAGTATGCTCCATGTGTAATTACCACAAACATCAAGCTTAAAAGGTATTGATTACAGTAAGCTTGTAAAGAAAGCAGGTACCAAAATTAAGTAAGTAGTTCTGTTCTTGGCACCTCTTGCTGTTTCAAGCCAATAGTGAAGCAGGGCAGGAGTAACAGTCATGTTTTCCTCATTTGTTACAGATGGAGATCTCTTGTGTAAAACTAGCAAGTGGTATGTGGCAAAACCAGAGATCACATCTATATCTCTAACCCGCATTAATGCTCCAGTCTCACTAATGTTCTAATTCAGGGCTGCTCTGTTATCGATTCCACTGCATACAAAACTGGATCCCATAGCTTACCCTACAAGTGAACTACTACAGGTAGGAATTACAGGGAAAACTATAGAGAAGAAGTGTTTTTAAAGTGGCCACACTATGTCAGGCTAACACAATGCTAAACAAAGGGTGAAACATGAGCTAAAACCCACAAGCCTCACTGTCTGCCCAGATTATGTGCTGATCCTTCCAATCCCTGTCTCAGACTGTCATGAACCATTCTTTTAGCAGGAAAATTTTCAATTAGTCATTGGAAAAGGGAGATAATTTTTCCTTTAAGATGTTAAACGACTGAAATACTAAACTGTACAGTACAAGATCATGGTCCTAATCTTTCCTAAGTGCTGTTTGAATGCTCTCTGGCCAGCCAGCAATCAAGCAATCAAAGCCCTAGGAAGATGGGGCAGAGAGGGAAGGGAGGAAAGGTAACTGTTTGCACTTCCTTAAATACTTCATAAGACATATGATGTCCTGACCCCTATTTACACAAACACATTCATTCAAACAGACACAAAACAGACATAACATCCTGTATACCCTAGTTTTAAAACTCTACTTCAATGTATCTTTTCTTATGAATAACACTTTAAATTCTTACCTGATTCTACTGAATATACCACAACACCGTTGTTTCCAGAATCAGGGTCTTTTGCAAAGACAGTGGTAATAAGTGTCCCTGGTGGCTGCCCTTCCAAAACCTGTCATCAAGCAGTTTATAAATAATTTGGAAATACACAATGGATAACTGTGAGTCTTAAAATAAATTCCTTGCCATAACACAAGAGTTTAGCTGTTGCTCTGTTTTAAGTTTCATTAATATTTACAGTCAGTGCAAAGAGAGTTTCATGAAGTGGCTAAATAATACAGCAGTCTTCTGTTATAGTCTGCATATATTCAATGCTAATTCAAAAAGCTTCAGTTAAGCAGGCTCAGAGGTCAGAAATTAAAAGATATTCTAATGCATACATAAATAAAATTACATGTATATATCCTCTACATCTACCAGTATCCAATCTTTTGTAATCATTTGATAAATTTTGAAACTCCCAAATATACCCAAGTCTCAATGCAGTTTCTGTTTCAGAGCACGGGGGATTTGGGCTCCTGCCACAGGGTGGTGCTCGGAGCAAGGCAGCGCATCCCGCCGGCTGCACCCACCTTAAGGTGCAGCCCCTGCCCCGGTGCCGCCTGAGGGAAGAAGGGCTTGTTGTCGTTGAGGTCCCTCACGGTGATGTACACGGCTGCTGTGGCATTGAGCCTCGGTGACCCGTGGTCGGTCACTAGCACGGTAAGCTGGTGGTGAGCTTGTTTTTCACGATCCAGTGCAACCCAGTTGATGATTTCACCTAATGAACAAAGAAAATGAAGTAGAAAGGGAGTTAGGTATATACTACATGCAGTTATACATTCAATTTAATGTGAAATAATGATACATGTCTTCTCATACACCTTACTGCTGACATTAAAACCTCAGCTTTCCAAGTTCCATTCCATAGAAGCATTCTGCCAATCACAGTTTGCCCTTCTACTTAAGCACCATGTTACTTTCTTTACTGCACTGTGGATGCCCCAGGGAGAAGGTGTAATACGGTACAAACCACTGCACTGGCCTTCCAAAGAAATTCATCTGGCCTGTTCTTCACCACACTTCAGGACAAACAATATAGGAGCACAGGAGCACAGGGTTTTAACTGCTGACAAATGGCCTTTATTATGTCCCCAGGTTAAGAAGTTCTCAATACAATCTCTCTATATTAATCAGGAACCCTTATGTCTCCTATATGTTCTAGTAAACCCACTGAATAAATCTGACCCAATCTTCTCTCCATCTGCTCAGCCATATTCAATATAGCTGTAGATTTGTGGTTGACCACAGTCCTTCATATAGATAACCACACATTATTTTAAGATCTTCCAGATTAACTCCTAGTACACTATTTGCCTTTAAACTTCCATAAACATACTTAACCAAAACCTGCTTTGAAATGGCAATTTTATTTTGAGACTCACACAGAGAAATTCTGGGAAAGCCTATTCAATTCCCATGAGGACAGGACATCTGGGAACAGGAATTTTAAATGGCAGATCTTTGCTCGCTACGTATCATTTTGTTAAACAGAATTATTTACAGTTCCGGTGTTCCTTACAGGATTCCCTTCCTCGGGGCCCTCTATGCTGTGGTCAGTATTGTTGGGCTGTGTGGACATAGTACCTATTACTAAGACATTTGGGATTCCCTGCTGGGTACACCATGTGCCATGAAAAAATTTTCTCAGCCAGTTTGATTTCTTTGGTGCCATGTACAACATGAACTCGGTTTTGATGTAAGTTACAGAACTTTCCACAAGTATTTAAATCACTGTAACTGTCAAATGTCATAGTTCCCATTATAGTTATTTATGGCCGATTTGTACTTTTCAACTGTACTTGATCACAGGCAATTAAGTTCGTCATATGAACTACTAAAGCTGTAGCTCAAAACTTCTTCTTTTAATCTGTTACAGTCAAACACTAAAACTTATGACCAAGTGACCAGAATGGAGTAATGAAAAAAATCCTAAGGGTTAGTTCATTCTTCATGAATATGTATTAATTTTATTTCATTCCCCAAATAGTGAAGCCTTGAGTTAGAATATTCACATACCAACCCAAGAGATTCACAGCAGTTCCTGAAAGCTTTACACTTTGCTTCCATTCCCTTAGGGAAGGCTGCTTTCCAAAAGCACTATTAAGCAGATCACAAATCATAAAATGCTACCTGTGTTGGAATTCATCTTGAAATATTTTCCATCAGACAAGAGGAAATAGGAAAGTCGTCCATTTCTTCCTGAGTCTTTGTCAATAGCTGTAATCGTGCCAACCACACCCCTAGGAACCGGATTTTCCTCCATTTCAAAGAAGTAACTCTCATGCATAAACACAGGAGGATTATCATTTTCATCCAGGACATTAATTATTACCGATGTACTTGCATTTTGCCTGAGGTTTTCATCCTCAGAGGTGCTGACCAGTGCTCTAAAACTTAGTATCTGTGTACATTCATAGTTCAAATGTTTCCGAAGATAAAGCCAACCAGTATCAGAGCTGATTCCAAATGCAATAGAATCCATGCTAGGCTCTAAAGAATACGTCAGTTTGGAGGTACCACTGTGTAGATCAAGTGAATGGGCTTTAACCTGAAGGATTCGGGCACCTGGAGAAGTAGCTTCACTGATTTCTACTTGATAGACCAAGTTTTGAAAAACCAAAGTAGGGCCCATCTTCTGCTCTTCAATAATCACTGTCAACATCAGCAAAGAAGTCAGAGGAGGACTCCCACAGTCTTCAGCTACTATATGCAGAGTATATTCCAAACACTGTCCTGGTGAGGTTTACCACTCCAAGGCTTGGATCAATGCTAAAAGGATTTGACTGCTTGCTTACAATACTATATTTGATAGCCCCGTTTAAGCCACTGTCTTTGTCTTCTGCATGAGCAATGTAGACAGCAGTGCCAGGAGGCTGGGTATGTGAAATAGTTACCTTATCGGATCTGGTAAGAAATACTGGGGGGTTGTCATTAATATCTATCACAGATATGTTGACCTGGGTGCTACTGTAGACAGGGGAGTTACCCAACTGTGACTGAACAGTGAGCACCACAACAGACTGAGTTTCATGGTCAAGCTGGCTTTTTGTGCGGATGATGCCAAACTGGGGGTCAATAGAGAATCTTCCATGTGGATCACCAGAGGAAATTCTGTAAGAAACCACTTCTAAAGAATCTAGAAATGGAAATAACCACAAAAAAAAGTAAAAAAATACGAAAGTGATAACATTAGTGTAGGTAAAGAACATCTGTAAAGGAGGCATGCTGTTAAATTCAGTGGAATAAATGTAAGCTACACAGATATTTGGGCTTTTTATGCTTCCTTTTTCCTGTCGCTGGAACTCCTCAGTAAAACATGATTGTATACAGTTTGTCCACTTATGTGTCATTTGATTTTCATCCACTGGTATGATAAAACTCTATTGAGAAAATAGTATAATACCCTCTTGGTTTTCCCTGATCTAAAATATAGAAAAAAACACTCCTATAAATTAGTCTTATGGGAGTAATTTCACTACACGCAGACCTTCACTATAGCAAGGAATGAAACAGCTGGCAGTTCTCTGAACAAATTTCAGTTTACTGAACTTTCTGTTCATGGACAACCATTGCTATCACCCTTATACATCGGATGCTGCCTAAAGCAAAAGCTTACTGCCAAGGCTGCCCTGCAGATGCTACCTTACCGTGAGAACAGTGGTCCTTTAGTGGGAGGACCTGACTAATCAAACTTATATAAAACCTCTGCCTCTACCACCTTACATGTATAGATCCATTATTAGGTTGGCATGTGGACTTATGGCTCCCACTGTTCTGAATAGGAAACAAATATATATGGCTGTCAGGGCTCTCTGAAGCTTCTGAATACTCTCTCATCGTGAGTATTGCTCTGAGATTCTTCTTGCATAGCTAATGCTTTAACAGAAGCCATACCATAATACAAATCCTTCCTCACACTTTTACAATATGCTCCCAGTCTCTCCACTTGCAATTACAGAAATACAACTGGAAGAAAATGCACCACCAAGGAGAGTATCATGGATCTCAATCTGTTCAAAAAGGCATCCTGATACAGCAGTGATTACATCAATTGCTGTAAATACGAACAGTAAATACTATTTAACGCTTGACACCCTGAATGAATAATATGAAAGTTTAAAAAAAATTATTTGTAAGTATTTCCAGTTAATTGCCACAAAAAACCCCAAACTGCAATGTAATCTCTGGCTGAGCATGCAACTTACTTGGAGGCTCTCTGGCCTTTACAGTGCCAATTGGGCTGTCTTCAGGTGTATCTTCAGGAACAGAAAATGTATACCGGGATCTCTCAAATATGGCAGGGGCCAAAGCAGTCTGAAGGATGTTTATTGTGATGGCTGCATTGGTGGCAGAGGGAAGGCCACCCCCATCCTGCGCAGAAACAGTCAGGAAGAGCGCAGAATGCGTCAAGTGGCCAAGAGCTGAGATCAGGTAAATAATTCCTGAAAGTACACAGAAATGAAAGAGCAATGAAGTAAGTTAAAATTCAGCAGGCTGACAAAACAGTTTCAACACAAACCTCTACTCTTAGAGGAGGTGAGATAATAGGCACTTTTTGTACAGCTTCTGGAAAGCAATCACTTGCTGCCTGATCACAAGTTTCTCAAAAAACACCCTTTAATAGTGAATCGTAACATCTGTTGAATTTGCAAGCTGCTAACAATTACATTTTATATAAACTATATGAGATAAGCAATTATTTGAAAACACAATGCTCCGTCCAGAAATACAGCACTTCAGATGTCCCTTCCTCAAGATAAATACATTTTTCATCCTTTAACTGTGATGAATGGGACTGGCTGTCTCCAAATACACTCTCTTCTGACTGCTAAAATAAGTCTTTAGTAATATTATATAATTATGTCCAATTTGCAGGTACTCTTCATATAACTATAGAAACCCACATCTAACTATTATTACCTAAGATGGTAGTATGAGTAGGAAGAATGAACATGGCAGGAATCCTATCCCATCTTCTTCTACTAGTAAAAGCTTGTATGAACTTCAAAGAAAGCTTTGTTTGAGCAAAGACTTCAGCCTCAGCAATGAGAATTACATTCAAACCACAGGTCTCTATGGGATGTTCATAACAGTCCACAATTATCCAAAACTGATACTTGTTAATTGTCCTGTGAGAGAGTCAGTCATTGTCCTTTGCAAGCAAATTAAGGATTTATAAATGAAGATATAAACTCACAAATAAATCATTAGCCCTCAGAGCACTATGAAATGTCTGGTCCACATGAAGTAAACATAAATAGTTAAAAATTTAGGGGTAAACACTAGATCAGAGAGTAATACAGCAGATCACAGTATGTTTTTTATTTCATAAATAACTAAATTATAACCTGTATTTCAAATTAATTCATCATTAAGTGTTACAAATTATAATGTGAGGCACACAGTTGAAGATCAGCTGTTTACAGCCAGCTAAAAGATGGAATAAGGAAACATAATTATGTCCTAGAGAGCATTAATATTGGTTTATCTTATCCATTCCAGCATCTTTCCTACCACTCACCAGAAGGAAGAACACTTGCACTTTATTTGAGGTGAGAAAAATCCATCAATATTCTTTGGTGGTCACAGATTTTGCTGTACAAAGTATGTATATGTAAAGTATGTTTTTGAATATGAAAATGAGAAGTGACCAAATGCAAGAAAATGCTTACCAATGAATAAAACTAAATATACACTAAATGCTAAAATTGCAGTAAGCTAAGTAGTAAGGTTGCAGTAAACTCTAGTGATTCAATGGAGACAACTTTCTACATCCCAACAGGTGTTTTTAAGAGATCACCTACTCTTTCTGTAGAAGCTGGTGGAGACACAAAACTTCAAGCAGCTCAGTAAAACCCGACCTTTAAACTTTGAGCTACCTTTGTAATTTCCTGGCTCCTGAGACAGGTTTAGTAGGAATGTTGTTTGGTATTCAAGTCAGACATTTAATTGTCCTATTTGTCAGACAGGGTAAAAATTAGATTTAACTCAAAAGTGCCTTAGGAGAATCAGTGCATTATTCAACTACAACATGTCTTCTCAAAATTTTGGTGAAGCCACAACACTAATTTGCTACAATACATTCTTAAGCAGAATAATGGAAAATACATAAAATCCTTACAAATATTCAAATATGCATGTGGTATACTTTCCAATTACACTGCCAGGACATTATGATAACAAACTGTGTCTTGACATGCTTAAAATGCATTCACAGAGTCTTCAGGATGAAGGAAGAATACTTTCCACTAACAACAAATGACACATTCCAGTATGACAAACCACAGTAAAAACACAACAGAGCTACAGATGGATTCAGAATTCATTGCTGATTCAGCTCCTATGCCAATAACTGATGCACTTCCAAGAATCAACCTTATTTTGGCCCTTTTTTTCGTGTTTTATTTTTTGTCTTTTGAAGATTGAGTTTTACAATTAGTTAGACATATACTTTGGCATTTCCTGAGGTAATCTGAGCATCTCTAGCTTGAAGGAAAAAGGGCTTTAACCTTTTATTTTCCAGAGGTTAAACATATAAACATGGATTTTAAACACTGTTGCTGTCAACTTAAGTGAAATCAATCAAATGGACTGTATTTTACTAACTTGACCAATTGGGTATTTTTCTACTGACAAGGCCAAAAATATCTCATTCCCATTTTGGATACTTCAAGATGTAAAGAGTTGGAAAACTTCTACAGAAAAGCATTGCGTTGAAATTCGTACTCTCAAAGCAGTAACTAATGACTTCAGAACATCCCTTAGAAAAGAGGGGAGCAAATAGTGCTCCACTCCAGGAACTCTGAAGACCTAGTGGAACAGAAATATTTCAGAATCAAAATTCCTTCTCAGATGGCCTAGACAGATTACAGCACAGTCCATGCAAATTCAGCAACAGAAAGCAGACAGGGAAAAAAAAATGGGTTAAAGATTTTGCTTTCTCCATTCTTTTTGTGTGTCCTAGGGAGGGAAGGGAATAGTCAAGTACATCTCACATCAGCCCTCTCTTGCAGGACCAGGGACACCTTAAAAACAGTGACAGATTCCAAGTAAGAAGTACCTGTCTTCCATATGATTCTTTCCATACAGTTTTGAGTTCTAGCCTCAAAACTGTAGTATGCAGGAAATTTTATAACCCAGTTTGACTTTTAATTATATACATTCTGTTTCTTTCAGCATTTGTAGGACTGGGCATTAGCTTTGCATCTGGTGATATCTATACAGATATTTGAGACAGCTCTACCATATGTTGATAACATGCCACATTAGGCTCTATTATGGCACTATATGAGAGGAAAGAAGCTGTAGAACTAAGTGGCATCTGGGATCCTACTCTCTACATGGGTAGGTAAAAACATCAGACTATGACTAAAATGAACAGCCACGACTGTTTGGGTCCAAAGTAGCTGCCAGCATACCTTGGAGCAGGCTGGCTAGGTATATTTGATCTGCTGAAGTAAGGTGTAGGAGATCCCCTTAGTACTACATTGCAAAGGCAGGAACACAGGGCTAACTGCAAGGAACTAGCTGTGTAAGTCACACAGTTGGTGTGTGAAAACTCAACAGAGGTATGCCTCACTAAATAACAGGCTGAAGAAGAGTCACATTTTTTTTCCTTTCCTGTTCTGTAATTAAGAAAATACAGTGGCTTACTATTGTTATTACCATAGTCATTTGAAGCCTGCAATCTGTGGCTTCAGGAAACTTAAATGACAATTAGGTTGCTATGATACAGAATGTATTCTTCCATTATGAATAACAGTTCATACAACAGTTTCTAGAAATGTTGACAATGGAATAGGAATAATGAGACAGCTCCTCTGTGAGAAACGTTTTACCAAGACCAAAGATCCCAGCAGGAGACCACACAGACACAAGTGTGGTTCAGCTTTAAGAAGTCACTGTGTGAAAAATGCCACTTTCTTTCTTGGCTCCCCATATGTATATATGGACAGTCTTATCTGCTGCCTTTAATAGCATTTAATTCTCTTTTTAAAAAATTATTGTTTATATTACTGCAGTACCTTGAAGATTTTACCTCTAGTAATTTCTCATTCTGCACAACAGAGAGCTGGAATAAATCGTGCTTCACAGGTGAACAATCATATAATTACATACCAGATGAAGCATTAACGTCCAACCTCACTTACACCTTGGCAATCTCATTTTCTTAACTAGATCTGCATGGGTATAACTGACTGCAGATTCCAACCTTTATAAATCAAAAACATGACACAGAGACTCCCCATCATGATTTACATACACATTTAAGATAGAATCTGCAATGCTTGTTGCAACTGCCACTGCAGGCTCCAGGGCAGGTTAGCTCAGCACAGCCACGCTAGAATTTACAGATGTTTTGCTGCAGAGCAATCTGTGCTCACTGGCTAGCATAAACTGTTGCAATGGTTTTGGGGATTCAATGTATGGTGAGAGCATCATGACTGCCAACTCTTTTATCTGCTTCATACTTTCTCACTCACTGTACATGCCACGGTACCAGCTTCCAAGAAGTTCTTGCTCTCCACTTTGTGCCTGTTAACAGTGAAAGATAAAAGAAGCCAATGCTTGCCCAGAACATGCAAACACATTAGTGAAAGGCAGGATTTTGCAGCACCTGCCATCTCCTGGCAATTCTCGTGGGATTTTGTTGTTCTTATTTTTGTGGAGATGTACCCTACTCCACAGGTGGGTCAGATGCTAAGTGCTATTTCTCAAGAAATAAAGACAGGAGACAGGCACTCACATCTAATGATTCTCTTAAAATATATTTCAGATCATCTTCATGATTCTGTGTTCAGTCCTCAGTCCTAACATTACAACAGCATCCATCACCTAAGTAGATTCACTCACCAACAGCACTTTTTGTACAGCAGAAATAATACTGGTTATCCCAACAGGATTTCCACACATAACCTCTAGCTGACCACTTTGAAAACCTGTTTTTCCACAGGGTCTTCACGTAAGCAAAGCAAAAGCCACCCCTACATTTATAGCTGTTTGTAGGTAAACAAAGCTTTTTCCACTAGTCAAACACTGCAGAGGGAAAGATAAAAATCAGGATACACTAACTTCAATAAGTCTGGATTGTATAAAATCACATACTCGTCTAAATAGCTTCCAATATTTTCTCATTGTTCATGAAATAAGAAAGCAGTTTAGAACACAGCAAGAGGAACAAAATCAGCAATTATCAACAGTGTCCCCCAAGACCGCAAAACTGGACAACTAACAACCCTAACAACTTCAAATGATGTTAGTGTTTCTTCACCAAATATCCTAGGATGGGTCAGCTGGTATGACCTGACACAGCTCAGACAGTAAGCAGATGGCAAAAGGTATGCACAGTTCATCACCCCAATTCACCCTCAAAGCTGGCCACTGGACCTGCTGTTTAATACTGTGTATGTCAGTGCAGACTCACAGATCTGCTGGGAGCATGCCTTGCCCAACCTAGCATGCCAGCTTCTCAGTGCAGAGACACACATACAGTTTTGCTTGCTATGTGTTGGAAATTTTTTTCCAGGGTGAGCATAGGCAGCGTGATCCTCCAGGAGCTGGATGCAGTTAGGAGGCATAGACTTTGCATGAACATTAAAACCAACATTGTTCTAGGGAAGAACAACAGTGTTTCTACTTGACATTTCTATTGAACTTTACCCGACTTGTTGCCTACACTCTAATCTTAGGTTGCCATTTAGGTTCCTGTTCTAGCAATTAACCTGTACTTAAAATGCACCTTTTTAAGTGAAGCTGAATTCTTGATGGTAACCATGACAACACTGCCAAATGTACTGTTCGAAGAGCTGATTTAATAACTGTTAGGGGAAAGGAAAGAGTTAATGAGGAATTACATTCTTATTTACAGCCTACCTGCTGTAATACACACAACTTCAGCTCATAAGAAAAGGCTTTAAAAAGGTTAATCTTAATGGCACAAACACTGTTCTGCATTTCAGTGAATAAGAGGACGATTTCAAGTTCAAAAGTGTTCAGTATTTTAATGTTTTTGTAGTAATGTAATGATTCAACTGGTATTGATCTCTTGTCTACATCTGTATTTTACAGAAGCCTTATAGCCTGCACCAGGGATGCTTTTGATAGCGGTCCCTCGCTAGCAGATTTTTGTGCTAACCTCACAGTTTTCCTCTTAGAAAGGGAAATATAAATAAAATAGCTTAGTATCTGCAATCAATACTATATAAAGATACTGTGTTTAATCACAAGACTTTGCTTAGCATATGAAAGTCTATTCCAGAGTACTTCATCCAAATCTGACAAGGTTGGTAATCTGCAGTATAAGGAACCAGTACCTGGATCTGTAATGTACAGATGTAATTAACAGTTTTAACACAGTGGCTCTCTACTATTGGAGCATCTGTTATTACTTTAAATACCACAGGTTGAAGACAACTTTAGTGAGTGAAGAAATATTCATCAACACACAAAACATTAATTTCTAAGTAGGGCAGCTCCATTATTCACCTGAGCATCAGCCTCTAATGTTGGGCAAGAGAGGGAACAAGTCTAGTACTAGCATGATTGAATGATTTTATGTTATAATAGAATCACAGAATGGTTTGGGCTGAAAAGGACCTTAAGATCATCTAGTTCCAACTCCCCTGCCATGAGCAGGGATGATTCACACTAGACCATGTTGTCCAAGGCTCTGTTCAACCTGGTCTTGAACGCTGCCAGGGATGGAGCATTTACCACTTCTTTGGGCAACCCATTCCAGTGCCTCACCACCCTCACAATAAAGAACTTCCTTATATCCAACCTGAACTTCCCCTGTTTAAGTTTAAACCCATTACTCTTTGTCCTATCATTACAGTCCCTGATGAAGAGTCCCTCCCCAGCATCCTTGTAGGCCCCCTTCAGATTCTGGAAGGCTGCTATGAGGTCTCCATGCAGCCTCCTCTTCTCCAGGCTGAAGAGCCTCAACTTTCTCAGCCTGTCTTCATATGGGAGGTGCTCCAGCCACCTGATCATCCTCATGACACTCCTCTGGACTTGTTCCAATGTCCTTCTTACATAGAGGACACCAGAATTGCACACAGTACTGCAAGTGGGATCTCATGAGATCATTTCACTCAGTTCTACCTCCTCCCTGCCAGCAACATAGGAGAGTGGGAATGGGGGTTTGGTTAGTTCATCACATGTTGTCTCTGTTGCTCCCTCCTCCTCAGGGGGAGGACTCCTCACATTCTTACCCTGTCCCACCATGGAGTCTCTCCCATGGGAGATTCTTCATGAATTTCTCCAACTTGAGACCTAATACTAATCTATTGCTGTCTCACTATTTCAACTTACTATAAAACTCACAGGATAGGACTAGGGTTTGGTGGGATTTTTTTTGCTTAGTAGAACACTAATGTTAGTACAACAAGGGTTTTATGATTCACCTTAAGACATCAAAATTAAAACTTAATACAGAAAAACCGAGTATTTTGATGTAGCTTTCTCTATTTTGACTTATTAAATGTTTAAATAATTCTTCCCTAACAAAAAAAACCCCCACCAATCAAAACACTAATTTGTCAGTAAAGCAGCATATAACCAAAGAAACACAATTTGTGTTTCCTATTGTTTTGTTTCCTTTAATCTGACATAATAGTAACTCAGAGCATGCTTGTTGTCTGATTGCATACAAAGAGAATGCTTCCACATAAAACACAAGTATTAAAAAAATCCCCACCAAAAATCAAAGCATACAGCAGTAAGTGGGCAGGATTCAGGTCTGGTGAACTACTGTATTTTCAAAGACAAAGGCAAAGCCTTCACCACACAATCTACACTGCCGCAGCGTCCCACCAGGTCACCTTTGCTTGCTTAGCTTATTGAAGTTTTCCCAAAACATCTTTTTAACCAAGGACCTTTTCAATCAAGCTGCCAGCCTGCAGATCCAAAAATAGCTCAGTGCACAACTTGACTGCCACGGTAACTGGAGATGCTGTTTCTTTGAAGGCACTGTACAAAAGATGCATGTTTCCAGCACAGATACAGAATGAAGCCTAATATAAGACCAGTAAGATATATTTGCTGTTTTTATATTAAAAGCATCACAAAACGTTCCAGACGCTCATCTTAATCCTCATGAATTGATTTTCTGCTACTCCCCTACTACATTCATTTTAAGTCCAACAGTGTGAAGGCATTTTGCCAAGGCTGTCTGCTCTCTTTGTGTGACCTGCCGCTTTCTTCTTTTCTTTATGTTAACTGAGAACATGAAGTACATTAAATACATCTGTATTTAAGACCCATATAGTCTCTATCCAAGGAAAGTGTTGATTGCCTGAACTTTACTGTACAAATCTCACATTACTCCCCTCCTCCAAAAGGGGAGGTTTTGGCATATTTGTTTTTGCTCTTCTCCATTTTTCTTGTTAGCAGCCCACATCATCTGTGCCAAAGGAGTTCACTCTGTCTCATCTGGTGGGTTGTTGTGTTTCTGAGGTCTGACATAGACTTAAACTACAGGAAAGGGAGGTGGGCTAGAGTATTCTTGCAAATAATTTGCATTGTATTATGTACAATGAAACTCAAGTACACATGTCACCCCACTATTGCACGGTTGAGTATTTGGCACATAGCTAGTAGGAATTCTTCTCTTTGTAGGTGGTCAATTCTATTGGATTTTATTTGTGAAAGAAAAAAGAGACACATACATTAAGTGCTGGCACTAGGGATGTTTTCTCATGCTGTTCCCCTACACAGCTTACTTTCAGGGCCAAAATCTGCACTCTGGCACTTAATACAGCAAATTTTGTGTGCTTCAAGGAGAATATACTGTTTCCTGTGTTCTTTATGTTAGGTTTCTCATTAGATGAGATCTCAGTGAAGTGAAATGCCCACAAATCACTCAGCTGAGACCGCTAATTTTTCCTTTGTGACTTAACTCAAACAAAATCCTTCAAAGGTGAAAACTTGGTGAGCTAAACTGATGTCTCAGACATATTACTCTGATTTGTAGCATTTTGAATATGCTATCAACTTCATATGAAAGATCAGAAATACAGTAACTGAAAAAACTGCATTTAAAAAAAAATGTTGCCTCAAAATATTAAAAAATAAAACACTCCTAATTTAAAATGTTATTTATGCAAACCTCTTCATATGTTTAGCAAATGTAGTACATGCTGTATGAAAATGTCAAAAATAGTTTAAAAATAAGCTATTTTTTCCTACAAAACTACACGAGAACATCATAAATCATCATAAAAATTGCGTTGTTTTCTTTAGAAAGGCTGCATCCCCATTTTACTTTGATGCACATTACAATCTGCTATGTATTAAATTGTATAATACATGGAATTAAGCAATGTTTGGATTTTATTTTTTCTTTCCCAAGAAGAAATTTTGGTATTTCAGTTTTTGTTTTCAACCTGTACTGTACTAAAAAAAAAGCAAAACTTTATCATGCATGGAAAATCTCCTAAGATATGACTGTTAAACAACAGTTCCACTTTCTTTCACACAACAAAACGTGTCAACATCTTTAACTAGAATGAATCTATTCTGGTGCTCTGAACCAAAAAGTTTATTTTAAAGTCAGTTTGACATTAAATCACATTACATATGGTGCCACAGTACAGTAATGGAAGCAGTACAGCACTAAACTGCACGCTGCCAAAGCAAGAAAAACGTATCAGTGCAACGACTGTTCTGCACAAGCTCTACACTTAATCTGTCTTTTGTATCTGTTGTCAGGCACTGTTAAAGAGATGAGATGTTGGACTTAAATCTGTGTTTTGGCTGATTAAGTTAATAATTCCTATATTCTTAAATTTGTATGTCCTTCAGATGTATTCTTCTCTTTGTTTTTCTCCAATGGACTAAGCTCCTAGACTGCTCTACATCCCTTACAGGACATTTTAGTTGCATGATATCCTATGGTATTTAGTTATAAAGAAATCAGAATGCATCTTAAAGGAAATAAATTATTTTTTAGAAAGTTAAAGTTTCCTCAGGGGAATATTCATTTTGTAGAAAAACCTGTAATTGTGTCAAAAATAAATTTTTAATGCTAAACTCTTAGCATTAAAAATGCTCTTGCTAAATCAGCTCTTGTAACAAGGCTTGTCTGTTGTAGTCAACATGTATTTTCTGGTATAAACAAGTAACAGATGTATTATGACAAAAGGTTGATCCAAGTATCTTCAAGTCAATGGAAGGATCTCAAAATTCCTCACTGTATTGGGTTTGTGTAGAAAGGTTTTGGTAGTAGGGGGCTGGCTTCTGTGAACAGCTGCCAGAAGATTCCCCCACATGCAATACAGCCAATGACAGACAGCTCCAAGACTCCACTGCTGGCCAAGGCTAAGCAATAGGTCAAGGGATATAAACTAAAACAGGGGAAGTTCAGGTTAGATCTAAGGAAGAAGTTCTTTACAGTGAGGGTGGTGAGGCACTGCAATGGGTTGCCCAAGGAAGTTGTGAATGCTCCATCCCTGGCAGCACTCAAGGCCAGGCAGGGACAGAGCCTTGGGTGACATGGTCTACAGTGAGGCATCCCTGCTCATGGCAGGGGAGTTGGAACTAGACGATCTTAAGGTCCTTTCCAACCCAAACCATTCTATGATTCTAAGTTAAGCCTGTGAAGAAGGGAGGGGTAGAGAGAAGGTGTTTTGAAGATCTGGTTTTATTTCTCATTATTCTACTCTGATTTGATTAGTAATAAACTAAACTAATTTCCCCAAGCCAAGTCTTTTTGCCCAGGAGGATAATTGATGAATGATCTCTCTCTGTTCTTACCCCAACCCATGAGCCTTTCATTATATTTTCTCTTCCATGTCCAGCTGAGGAGGGGAGTGACAGAGCAGCTTTGGCAGGTACCTAGTGTCCAGCCACAGTCAACCCACCACACTCACAGAAACATTCTCATTAAAATACAGAGAAGGAAGGGCATAGCCTCTAATTTAGATAGGATCCACAGAAACACAAGCCTAAATATCTTACACAGTCAAAATAAACAGGGAAGCAAAATTATATGCTTATATTGCTGTAACACACACTGTTTAAATGCTACATTCTCCACATCCTTTTCATACAAGGTTTAAATCATCAACATCTTCAAACGAACAGAAACCAATGGCTGCTGCCTTTTACTTATCCTTCAGAGGAATTTTCTCTGCACACAGTGGCTAGCTGGGGCACTTGTTCTAAGAGTATGAAACAGGTCATTTACCTGAAGACTGACACATGAAGTCACACTGGCCTGAAACAACTTTCGAAGACTACTATTAATTTTGTGGATGTAAAACAGCTTCCTTGAACCAGGGACATCTTTCTTATCCAGCTCTGAGGAAGGCCTTCATTAAGACCGATGTAAAAATAAATTATATGCCTTTGGGTGAGGGAAAATAATAATGCTTGTAACATAGTAAAAGTTTATAAATTCAGCGGTTAATCCCAAAGTCTTAAAATTAGGCACTGCACAGGTTTTCTGCCACACTTGTGATTGTATCCTGTGACTTACATTTTTAATTACTTGCTGAGCCATAACTATAAATAGTTATAAAAAGGTGTCTTTCAGATAGCTTTTTAGGTAATAATGGAAAAATAAACAAGCATAGCTCAAACAGTTTCTTAGCCAGAAGAGCTCTTCAACGTGCTCTGTTCTAATCAAGTCATGAGTGCCGTTCATAGGTCATGCATGTATTAGGTATCTACAGAAGGAAACATAATGAAGCCAAGATGCTGTTTACACCAACACTAGAAACAAATGATAGCGAGAGTCACGAGCTAGCAGAGGAACTGGTTTAGCTTCCTATCCATACATTTTTCTAGTTACACAGTTCTTAAAGTGATTTTTCTTGTGGACAGTCTATCATTAATCAAATTAGAAATACTTCATTTCAATTTTTCCTCAAAGGAAAATGCAATGAATGTTATTTACTAGTACAAGAGCATATAAAACCAATAAATGCACAATATAAAAGCTAAAATAGCAAACAAATATCACTAATAAAGACTTGCTTAGAATTCAAAAAACTTCTAAATGGAATATCTATCTGCTTTAGGTAAGGCTTTTCCTTCCCACTCCTGTCAAATTTATCTATATACAACATCCACATCAGAGGGCTTGAAACAAAAGATGTAGCCCCTTCTAGGAGCTTGAATGTGGCTTCATCTCATAGTATCTATGTATCAAAAGTACCACTGATATATTCTGTACATTCGATGTTTGACCAGCTGATATGATATCCTGTATTGTAAACACAGCTCACTATGCAAAGCTAAAAGCTTTCTTGATACATCCATACAATTGCTTCAACAAAGCAACAGCCAGGAGCAAGCCATAGCAGTGAACAATGTGTGTTGCAGGTTTTATGCTGTTTTTTTATCCATTTCTCTTTTAAAAATGAAAATGTTAATGGGGTAAAAAAAGTGAATTCTAAGTGCAGGACTCCAAAAACACCCCCAAAGAAAACTACAGTGACATAAATTTTCAAATCCACAATCTGGGTGCCATAAAATAGAAACTGCATATGCCACGGAGAACAGCATCATCTTGCATATGATCTTAATGTATCATAGTGTAATGTGACAAACCATTAGCTACTGATTGATTTATATCTCATCATACCAGAAATACCTCTGTCCACTTATATGTACAATGCTAAGTGCTATAATGAACATAAGTCAAAAAAGACTAATGCACTGGTTTTCATTGCTCATTTCTAAATGTTCTGTCAGTGAGAAAAATTAATCATTCAAAAATTAAACTTAGCAGTAAGGCAAGTTCATGGAAGACTCCAACAGCATCACATCCTTTTAGGTCCTCTAATAATGAAAAAAGATAAACCACAATATGTCATAATGCAAATAAAAAAAAAACCTGTAGAACACATCAGTAACAAACTGCACATTCACAAGACCAGAAACCAAAGACAAAAACTGTAATATGATCTTATTTGGCTTATGGGTTTGGGGATCCACATCCTGAAGAATTCCTGCTTCTTGTCATTCTTGTCCATTGCCCTGTGTTCACAAAATGCAGCCCACATAACTAAAGTCCCTCATATAACCTTCAGACTGGAGACACATCTAAATTAGACTAGATATCAGAGCATATAAAGGCAGCATTAGAACAACAGAAAACAGAAAATGTCACTGTCCTAACACGAAATAAGGAGGAAGAGCTCAAACTCCCTGTTCCATAATAGCGAGACACTTGTTTCACCTTGCTATGAATACTGAACTGGTTTTGCAGCTATTTAACCCACAAAGACGGCAGAAGTTCTGTGTGACAAATAGGCAATTTTAATATTTATTTTGTTTATAATGTGTATTTTTTCTAAGAGTTTAAAAATCATTCTGCTGGCCAGTGACTGAGCATAGGCACTATTGTAGGTAGAGGTGGAAGTATATAAAAGGAAACTGTATTCTTCAGAAAAAAAACCCTCCACACACCATTAATATTAATAAGTAAAAAAAACCAGACACAGTCTGACCTCATGAATTACCCAGGAGATCTGATTAAGTGCAATGAGATTCCAAACACTATGATATTGGCAATTGTCTCTGACCTAAATGCTCTTCTCATCATGAAATATCAACAATAATGACCTCAAGCAACTTCGCCCTGAATTTGGCTTGCCTTTGATAAAATACCATGATTGATCTGCAGACAATAGTAACTTATAAATACATACAGTCCTCATGATTAAGCATGACATTTTTTCCCTATACGAATTGCCAAAACTGGAAAAAAAGGCCGTAAGGTCACAATCTGAGGAAGAAGCCTTTCAAAAGAGAGGACTGCTGCAAAGCCAGCACTGCTGGTGTGATCCACAGACACTTTGTCTGACAAGCCTGCTGGGGCAGTTTTAAAATGACCAGTTAAATGCCTGTGGAGATCCAGCTCCCTAATTATTCATTGACCTATATATTTTTGGCATCAGTTATGCCCCTGAGAATCTGATCTGACAGGCAGTTAGAAGTCCACCGTTAAGTAACTTCTGAAATAGCCAAGACAAGCAGATTGACTTCCTAAGAAGATTAATTTCTTCTGTTCATCAGAATATTTTGGGGATCATGTAAGAAAGTGAAAATAGACACTCTTTTGAAAGAATAGAGCCTTGCAACATTTCGTATGCCAAACAGCTAATACATACACACGTACAACAGCCCCAAAAATTCTTAAAACATATAAAAGAATCGTTTGTGCCATGACCATCACAAAGCAAAACCTCTGATCAGGAAGGATACATTCACATGCAAAGGCTGGCTCTCAAGTAAAATGGTAGCTTCAGTTTAGATACCCACTCCCTGAAAGACATGGTGGACATTTGTAGATACACTGCTCATGTTCTTTCTAGCTGATCTTGATAACTATCTTAAGGTTAGAAAGCAGACTACAAGGGCTGCTTTGCGGCCATTGGAAAAGTAATTCAATCTGTGAGATTCTATGTCTTCAAAAAAATTCACCCAGATTTGCTTTTACTGTAATTGTTTTCTTTCTCTCTTTATCTCCTCTTCATTGAACTTCTCTCCAGAAACCAGAAGGACAAAGAGCAACATCATGAAGTAAAACACAGAAAAAGATATTTACAAACCTAATCACCAAGTCAAGCAGGGAGGCAGCTGGACATTGTGACTGTGAGCAGAATGGGGACTCGTTCCAGCGCAGTATGGGGAAAGAAGATTATGACAAAAATGGAGAGATGAAATGAAAGGAAAAGTATCTTGAAGGGTCTCTCATTGCTCCTCAAGAATAAGACCTAAACATTTCAGGAATTCAGATGTTATTGCAAAAAAATAATGTTTTTATTATTTCTTACAATTATGAATAGATTTATGGCTGGAAATAGGGCATAAGTGGCAATCTGCTTGTTCTGTGTTGTACTGGCATGTACTGTTTCCCATTCTCCTGTTCATTTCTGTGAATGAGAAGGTTTTATATTAAACCTAAATCCTCCATCTTCCTCTAGAATTATTTTCCAGTAGAATATAAGTTTCAACTGTATGACATGACTCCAAATAAAAAAAAGCATGATCAAGGAAAAGATATATGTTGTATATTTATAGCCTTTCTGAATCATAGACTCATACAATACCTGTGGATGTATCCACTGTGAAAAAAGAAGAAAAATCTCCCGGGACCAGTTCATACATGACAACACCATATATTCCCGAATCTCTGTCTGTAGCAACAACATTGATGATCTCTGTTCCTGGCTGTGTATGACTGCTGATGCTCGTCACATAGACAGCTTGTTCAAAAACAGGATGATTATCATTAATATCTTCTATCTCAATGCGAACAAAAGCCTGGGCACTCAGCCCACCCTGTTGGATAAATCAGAAAAGATAAAACCAAAAAAAACAACGTCAATTTTAAAAGTGTACACAATAAGATGATGCACATCTGGTTTCAGCCCATCACTAGGAACAGAACATGCTGTAATACCAAGGAATGAAAACGTCTGTTAAAAACAACTTATGGTATTTATAATACCCCGAAATACTACACTTAGGCAAGCTACATGCTCAGAACAACTCCAATGGGCTGACAGACTACACTAAATTCAAATTCTTAAAATGGCAAGGCCTGAACATGAAGTTATTTTTGTTAATACTAATGAGCAGTACACGTGTCAAATCCTTACTAGTCTAACATCACTTGTTTTTACTGTAGTCACCTACACACTACTTATTCCTTCACAGATAAAAGTCAGGGTTTTCTGCCCCTGAAACACATGCCCCTCAGGCGATTGTGGTGCTCCAGTAAAGTGGGGATAACTTCTATGTATGAGTCTTTCTGAATTAAAAGTGTGAGCATCACAACAGCGAATATGAGGCTTTTTCACCTACTGGTTAGGAACACAGAGAGAGAGTGCAGGACAGCCAAAAGCTGATTTGTCAGGCTCCTGCCTGCAAGAGCTAGCCTTAATTTACCACCCTGGCAGGTTCAAGCAGTACTGCTCACACAGCATGTATGTCTATACATATATGTTTATTTGCTTATATGTAAGTCTGTGTATATATACCTCTATGTATATGCACATGTGCTTGTCTATGTATCCACATATTCACTTTGTGTACAAAGAGACAAAACAAATACCAAATTCAACTAAAGAACATAGCTGAAACAAGTTTGTTAATGTCAAATTCATAACTGATTCCACAGAATTATTTCCAGCACATTTGTGTTTTTACAGGGAAAGATGTCTCACCATACTTTCTAGGGGCCTTGGCTCAACTTCCCTGCTCTTGTTTCTTGTCCCTACACAAAGAGCTGGGAAAAGAGTGAAGCCTTGGTCGCAGCTTTGGCACCATACCTCTTTGCAATCTCAGCCCAGCCACTGAGCTGCTCTCCTCATGGTTGAAGCTCCTTCTAGACATGCCCACCAAGAGCCCCCTGAAATACCACCTGGGCAGCCATGGGACCATATTTATGCAGTGAAACTGGAGAAACAAGGAGCAACTGTAAGTTGGCTTATCAAACTATGCTACAGCAAAATCACAATTCACCATGGCAAAGCACTGAAATGACAATTTACTTCTCAGAGGCACTACCTTGTACTCCGTGTGGACCCCCTCCATCAGTTTCAAAGGGTTGATATTTCCAAGGTTATTTTACGGTCATAACTACCACCAATATTTTTAGAAGAAATCAGCTCCATTGTGGCACAGCTAATGCTCAATGTGGGGCACTGACATGTATAATGGAGGCACAAAGCAGCACATGTATGTATAGCCTGCATGTGCTGTATGCAGTACATTAAGATAGAGATGGAGGAAGAATCCTGCGTTCTTCAAAGTCACGCTGAGCGCGCTATGCTCGTGCCAATCAGTCACTTACAGAAACACAGATCGGATGTTGGAGTGTACATGACAAGTTATGCTGAGCTCGTCCAAAGTTAATTTTGCAGTCACAGGAGTTATGATATAAAAATAAATAAATAAATAAATAGGCTGCATATTTCTGCAACCTAATTGTTCCTATCTATTATTTTTAAACCTGACCTTCATGAAACTATCCAATGATTTAGACTGGATACTACTCCTTTAATCTTGCCCTATAAACATAACAATCTTCCCAAAATGTTTTTCTGAGGGTTTTTTTATTATGTCCACAGGTTCAGACTTACTTTGGAACTACAAATACTATCAGCACTCTATTCCACAGTTCCATGGGGATATTTCCTTTATTCCATTTTGATTTTTTTATTCCATTGATTTTTTATGTAGTAGTATTATCTCTGCTGGGTGGCAGTGACATGCCCATGAAGGCTCAAGTATGTGGAAAATTAAGATGATCTTGTGCATCACATGTCTGTGTTTCAACTGCAGTCTAGGAGATCTGGCCCAGATCCTCCTGGCATGCTTGTGTTTTCTTATGAAGAAAGAAGGCATGCTTCCAGAGCTCACACTGCTGCAGAGGCAGCCAGTAGCCAGGACACATGCCTGGAGACCAGGGCTACCTTCAGCCTCAGAACTACTGAAACAGCCATAAACCCCTGAACCTTGTGCCAATATGGAGATGTGAAGACCTAGCAGGCTCATGGCCAACACATCAACTGCACTTCATGGTGAGTCCCTTACCCAATACTTTGATTTCCACAGGAAGGATATCCCTGCACAGGAGCTAAGATGGCGGAGTGGGGGAGAGGCATATGCTTTGTTGACTGTCAGAGGGTGCTCTGTAGCTCCACAGCATTTTTAAGGGAACAGGGCCAAGGAAGAAGTGAGGTCAAGAATAAAAAGCATCCAAAAAGATGATTGGAACAGCATTAAATCCATCTGCAAAATCTCATGAGTACTTGTGTTAAACTGCTTCTTCCAAGTTTCATTATTGCTAAACAGACATTAAAAAAAACAAACCAAGCAAAATAAATCCCACCTACCATTCACCAGCCAATTTGTATTTATCCTATGACTTATGTAAAGACTGCAAAGTCTTTGGAAATTTATTAATTCTAAGTATATGGGGGAACCAAATCTCTCAGAAGACAAACCAAACTTTATTATGGAGACAGAACCTCCTTTCCTGAAGAAGCAGTGTATTCCCTCACATGAGTCAAATACAATATTAAGCTGGAAAGAACTTATATTGATATGATTTTAAGCCCTGATTGTGCTCTGCAGTTTCTGGAACTTCTTGCCCCACTGATGAAAACAGCTGGTACACTGGTATTGTGTGGCCTACAGAGATGTTTGTTGCTGGCATTGGTCCATAACTGCTAGCAGCTCTTACAGCTTAGGTCACCTAATCTTGCCCTGCCTTTGAAGAAAAATTGTGTGGGCCAGCTCCTCCCAGAGGCAAGGTGGGATGTTCCTGAACAACCCTCACTGCCCACCAACCTCGAGACTGTGCAACTCGGATTTTGGCTTTGAAGGCCAGACAACTGTTGTCTGCAAGCAGATAGTATAGATGCTGCTAGACAATTTAAATTAGCATTAGTCCAGTGAAATTTCTCTAGATTATGGCAGATTTTTTTTAACAACTACAGTCTACTGTTTATCTGGTGGAAAGAAAAAGAGGGGTGATGGGCATCATCAAAAGTTTGTGAATAAACAAAATGATTGAATTATGCACGATACACAGCAATAAAACTTGCCACTATACAGCAGCAAAAATGTGTGCTGTAAAAAAAAAAAAACCAAAACCAATGTTTCATGTATGAAAGTGAATTCACATTAAGACTCTCTAAGACAGAAATACATAAAACAAGCATAAAAGGAAGCATAGATTTATGTATGTTGTAGTTTGGAGACTCCCAAGCAAATAGGGAAGAACACACAATGGAGTGTCCGTTTCAGTCACGTTCTGAAAGCAAACAAAAAAAAACCAAACAGAAGAATTAGAACACATAAAACCTAATTTACAGATATTCAAGAACAAAATAAGTATTGATTTTATCCTCTATACTGCTTTCAAAACATGCATATATTTTTATTACCCTGGTTTTCCACGTTTTCCTTTCACCGGTCTTTATTTCACAGTATGTCTGATCTGATTTATCACTCTCAACTGCTTGTGGAGGTTCCCCAAGCAACATACCTTTTGACTTCTTTTTTTTTCCAGAGAAATTAAAAAAAAAAAAAAAGATAACTTTAATACCTTTACAAGTAATTTTTGACTGACTGTAAATTCAAAGACTCCCCAGATGCCAACTGAAACTCTTTCTGGTCTGTCACAAGTGCACAAGGGTGTAGTTTGAATGTTGGGTGTCCCAGGCTGAGGTGGCATGTGATTCACCAGATAGTCACCCTCACTACTGGAACAGCTCTCAATCTGTCGCAGTTCAAAGAGAGACCCAAGGAGAGGGCTAGATGCAGATGCTGTGGGATTCAGTGCAAACACCCTTCCATAAACCTAGCCACATAATTTTTCATATAAAAGCATTTCAAGGAGGAATACCAAATATGTATGTGAAGTAAGTGACTTTGGGATCAAAACTGGTGCTGCCAACTGAAAAGGCTAATGCTAATTTTATCATCAGTCATGTCCCACTTAATCGGTGAGGGTACTCCCACAAGCTCTCAATCTAGCCTCTCCATGGGCTTTTGTGTGCAGTTTTAGTTCTCCCATTACACTTTCTACACAATGCATAAAAGACATAACCAACAAGCTCCAAAACCATGTAATGGAGTAGGCATGAACAGGTGGAGGAAACTGATAGTTTTGCTGTAAGATAAACAGAGCACCACTTGGAAAACACTTTCTTTTCCTCCTCATTTCTAATTAACTTTGTTATTTTATTTCCTTTTCATCTCTCTCTCCCTGCTTTGTCAACAGTGACCCTTCAACTCTTCCTCCGTCTTTTCCGTCCACATTTCTCCCCTGATCATAAAATCTACTTTGAACCCCACACCTAACTTCTTTAATCTATCAAAATCAGCAGTGGAATGCCAGGAGGTAAAATATCTTACTAAAATACCTACTAAAGGTGGAAAGTGGCTCTACACGAATTCAGATATACTGAAAATTTTGAAAAGCTAATACTCACTTTAGGTGCCTTATATTTAAGTGTCAGATAAGCAAATTTTTAGAAAGAAATCGATGGGACCTATAAAGTGCTGACTTCCAATAAAAAGATCAAGTCCTGCCTGTCACAGACAAGGCAATCAAAAATTGAACCCCTCTC
The DNA here is from genome assembly GCF_000696875.1 of Nestor notabilis. Lineage (NCBI taxonomy): Eukaryota > Metazoa > Chordata > Aves > Psittaciformes > Psittacidae > Nestor > Nestor notabilis. Next base: position 38,819 of record NW_009937188.1, read on the forward strand.
TTCATTACTGAGCTTCTGAAAACACAAGGTCTCTAAATGAAGATAAATGACAGATCAATTTAAAAAAGAAATACTCTGCAGTATTTAATACATATAGTATTTAATATGCATTGGCTGTTTTCCTTTAATTTTTGACATAAGACTTATCTCTAAAGCAATAATGTAACCAAAAAATGCATCAAGCTTATTTCATGTGAACCTATTTTCTTTTACGTTTTCAAAATAGTCTTCTGTTCCACACCAGATAACTTAGAAACTTGTCAGAATTCCATTGCTGTTGTCCAGCTTTCACATAGGCTTTACTAATAAGACTAATCTTGATATTCCAGATACATGTATGTGTTCTTTATGTTAATACAGCTTCAAAACGTGAATGAGAGGAAAAATGAAGTGATCAAGTATAGCAGAAGACGTAATTTTCTGCTGTCATACATTGTAATACTGTTTTATTCTTCAAGGCTTGGGTATCTGTACTCAGGTGTATGCTACAAAATTTTGCTGAGAACAAATTTTGAAGACAAAAATCACAAATCAGAGAAATTCCAAAATGTTCACATAGATTTATTTCTACTGTAAAAATTACAGACATGTCTGTACCACGACTATCTACTTCCAAGCACCAGATCTTGTAAAGGGGGAAAACTTTCAGACACGCCATTGCAGGTAGGCTGTACCCAGCCACAGCAGCAGCAATGGCATCAGCTAGCTAGAAAGGACAAGGAATTTACCCAGGAATATCCCTGGCAGCCACAAAGCTCTAGCACAAGATACTGGATTGTTACTGCTGCAGTCATCTTGAAAGCAGGGAGTAGAGATAACTTGAAGCCCGCCAGTCCTGAGAAGAGGAGGAAAACCCACAGGGACTAACACATCCTAGAAATGGTTTTCAACAACTTGTTTAGGAGTAATTGTGGATTTCACAGCCAATTTTCTCAATTTGGGTTGATAAAAATTTATGGTTCACTAAGTATCACTTTCTGCCCTCTGTAGTGGTAAGAAATTCTATTCAAATTCATGCAACTTTCACATTCATTACATTCTCATTTTAAAAGTATACAGTCTATCCAAATTTGCAAATGCATTCAAAAGTCTGGCAGTGTGGAAAGGTTAAACTTACCCCATCTGTAGCTTTTACTAAGAGATCATAAGTGGCTGGATCTCCTTCTCTGTCAATGTCTTGAGACACACAGATCTGACCAGTATGTGGGTCAATCTGGAAGGCTTTGGATTTTTCATAATAATGAAATCCATCATAAAGAAAATACTCAATTTCACCAAATTGGTCAGCATCTGCATCTGTTGCCTTGACCTGTAGGTTAACCAGAGCGATAAAAAAAAATTAAGACAGTGAAACTATTACTCATTCATTCGAAAATCACAGATACTTTGTTTTGCAGTTACCTGCTTGTGTTGTAAAAGCAAATGTGCATACACCAAATAAATACAAACACACTGCTACCTAAGCTGTCTGTCTGCAGTTTGTAAAATAGTGACTCAGCTACTGACAGCATATTTATCACAACAAGCGTATAAGATTGATAAGACCTGTCTGTAAAATGATTTGTTCATCTGTCAATAATTATCTCAGTCAAGTTAACTTCTCATGACTGGAAAAGCCCTACACATTAAGCCATATCAACAGGCCATACCGTAAGCTACTTTCCCTTCACATTATTTTTACCAGTGGAGGTACATCTTAAAAAACCATGTCACACGTAGGTCAGAAAACTGCTGCAGGACATTCTTACCTTTCTTACACTTTCTAAAAGACTCCCCAGAGCTTAATTTAATTTTCATTTGAAAGAGGGCTTGGTGGCACAGTGATCCATACAAGTTAAGGACTGGAGTGGGTGGTTTAATCTTCAGTCCTCTCTCCAAGGAACCTGAGCTCTACCAACACAACTAAACATGATCATCACATGCACGCACAGAATAAAGCAAGAGATGTACAGACTGAAGCAAGGCCCTGTGAGAGACTTAATTACCTTGCCAGCATAGTCTTGCATGTAGCTGTACCTGCTGACTGACAAACAAGCCTAACACCTTTTCTTTTCAGCTATACTAAGTATGTGAATTCTGCTGTCAACCCCTAACAAGACATGAAAACTCAGGGTCACCTTCAAAATGCTGCATCACCTTCCTTCGGATGAGTTTTGAAAGATTCATACAGCGTTACATGAACAGTACAAGGTCATGCTCTTTAACTGAATGAATGATTAAGGCACTGACTAGTCTAGAAACGACAAAACACCAGCAATTTAAAACCATCAGATGATTATAAATTTTAATATAGAACATACCCGGAAGGTTTTTTTCTAACACAAATATTTTTCTTTTACACACATGGGGGGAGACAGAAATCAATATACCTCTGAAGTACTTTAATAAATGTTTATGTAGCACTATGTTTTGCCAATACCATATACATGTGCCCTGCATAAGGAGAGGCTGAGAGATTGGGCCTTATTCAGGCTGGAAAAGGTTTGGGGGAGAGGGGGTGAAGGATTTGATAGCTGCCCTCCCGTGCCCAAGAGGAGGTTACCATAAAGACAACAGCAGGCTCTGTCCTCAGGGACTGGGCAGAAGATGAGGGAAACAGTGGTCACAACCCTAAGATGGAGAGGTACCAGCTAGACCTAAGATAATGTTTAATGTGAAGATGATTCAGAACTAGAAAAGGCTCCCTGCCCAAAGGGGCTGGAATCTCCATCCTTGGAGTTTTGAGACTCAAGTGGATGCAGCCCTGAGCAGCCAAGGCTGCAGCAGAGACCACCCACTGACTCCTTCATCCCCAGCAGGGCAAAGGAATAAAATGCTGCATCATAAATGGCTGTACTAGCACCGCAACACAATGGTGCTGCTTCACCAGTCACCAAAAGTCAAGTCAACAGGACGCTTGAGTGTGAAACTCTTGCTCGTTGACCCAGGAGTGGATTGGTTAAATATGTACTTGATAAACAGAATAGTTTTGTATATTGTGCCTTCACTTTTATGACTCTAAGGTCTCTGATAATGAAACATTTTGTCCTAGGTTTAGCTCTTCTCTGGCATGTTCTATTGTGAAAACTTTCACTTACATTTACAAGCAACTTGGAAGTAAATAATTTATAAAAACATGTATACATTGAGACAGTATTTTTAGTACTGTGATTTGGAGGTACTTAAAGGCTGTCTCCTTCTCAGTTTTGTTTTCTACTTATTCTCTGAAGATAAATCCTGTGTTTTTTCCATCAGCCTACTTGTACAATTTACTGAAGTACAATGCCTGAAGACCTTAAGACAGCTTTGGATACCTTACTGTCGCAAAGCCCAAGAGTTAGGAGTGCTGGGAGTTTACAGAGGAGGTCTGTGCCAGCCATTGCCTGCACATGATCTGGTAAGGTGGGACTCACAGCCATCCACCACAGGCAGGGCAAAGGTGGAGGTCTGCACATGACTGCCCATACAGATAAGTGTCTGGCACAGTTTCAAAAAAGACCAAGCAGGACAGGCTAGGGACTATTGCTAGCAATAAGTTTGGATGAGGTCATCCTGTTTTGGGATGTAAATCAATTTAGATGCATGAACACAAGCTGTGCCGGGTCATCTGGCCTTAGTGCCCCAGAACAGCCTTTGTCTGCTTCTTCTACTTAGTACAAACATGGCCTTAAAGAGCAGTCAGTGCCTTCAGTGCACACTCACTTTTTTGCCCACAAAGGAATTGTTTTGGCACTAAGATACTGAACTGGGCCTGAATTAAAACCAAATGAAGGAAACACGCCTTGGGAAGTCTGAAAATCATAGAAGTGGGAAAAGGGAAACCATATAAAACAGTGCCAAGGCAAATTACAAAGCTAAATCTTACTCTAGACCAGTTACTTCAATCAGAAATTAAAAACGACAGCTAGCCCCAAAGATGCACATGTTATTTCATTTATTCTTTTGCTTGTTGTGGTTTACTGTTTATTTTTAAGCACCCCATGGACTTCTCCACTTCTGCATGGGATGCTTGAGATTTGCTGTATTTCAGAAGAGGTATCATTGTGACTGTAATTGCACCACATACTCCAATGCATCCTTCCCACCCAAAAAAAAAACATTTTCACACAGCACTGAAGACCATTACAGCAGAGTTTCTGATGCTGTAAATAGGAAGCGTCTCCAGGGGAGCCCTGAGCTTGCAGAGCCCTTCATGCCCCTTTCACACCCTTGCAGCTTGCCTCCCATGGCTTCAGCACAGGGTGCAATGTGCAGCCACTCCTGACCCCAGTCCAGCCACTTGTTCTGTGTAAGTTAAAAGCAGAACTCACACTCGACTTCAGTGGAACAAAGATTTGTCCCTAAGAATGCTTTACAGCTGTATATAAATCAAGTCTACAACACACATTTCACCAGCCTTGTAGTTTGTTATTTCTATCATAAAAAATAATAAAATATAAGGCTAGTGTGCTCTTGGTACTCTGCCACTTGGCCCTTATAAGAAAAGTACTTCAATTTATTTCTTGTGCCTGAAATCTAATGTGGGTGACAATACTGAAAGGTTCTGTCTCCCTGTGCCTGCACACAGTTACATACACTAACATTTATGCCTGCAATTGAGCATGAGTGATTAATTACAGGTGTGAAATTCAAGGGTATTGTTAGAAGTTTAGCCCATCAACTTTTTTTTTTCTTGTAAATTATGCAGTGCTCAGACTTTGCACAGAACATGCAAAGGCATAATGAATAACAAATTTAAATAAAAATGTTTCAGTTCAAAGCAATACAAATTTGAAGGTCTAATTGTGATCAACTTCAATTACTTTAATTAGCTCTCAGGCAGCAGAACAAAGTGGCATCAATTTTTGTATTATAAAAATATGATCTTTCTCCCCGTAAAAGTCCCTCACGTCCATTCAATTTCTGCCCACTTAATAGTCCTTTTTTGATCTCTCACCATGGAACCTTTGATCTGAAGAAGGAAGAATCTGGAATTAAAAGTGAATGAAAAATTTACCTTAGCAGACAGAGCTGATGTTGAATGGCACTACACCTGAGGTCAGGGGAGTAATTAACTATTATCATTGAATCATAGAATCATCTAGGTGGAAAAGACCCTCAAGATCATCAAAGCTGATTTAGAAGGTGAAAATGTGTAACGAATTCAAGTTTTCTGATACAGCTGAGACACAGATTTTAGAAATCATAGCACACAGTAGTCACTGTTTAAAACACATCAGGTTATCATAGCATACTGCACTAAGTATCAATCCGACGGGGTATCACAGCAGTTAAATGCCAGAAAGCTGCGAATTGTAGCAGTCTAAACAGGAAGAAATGAAGGAAGAAGCAGGAATTTTCATGGTGGATTGATCAAGGGTGTTGTATGTCAGCAATATCACAGAGGTGATAGAGCTGAAAGGATTTATATGCCTTGGAGATGTGGGAGGCAAGAGAGTACCAAATCTGTAACACCTCTGTTCTGACAGGCTGAATATGAGATTGAGATCTAGGAGAAAAGAAAGGGGGTAAAAGGAAGGCCTATGCTCATAGGACCTTTCTCATTGTTTCACTAAATATGTTTTCAATACACCAAGTTTCAATACACCAAGTTTCAATACACCAAGTTTCAATACACCAAGTTGAAGATGATATTACTAAAGAGTGTAAACTTAGGAATAAGTAACTATAGGACAAAGTACTTCCCCAAGAATAATTTTTAAAAGCCAACAAAAGTCATGGTATGGATAGCTACTGGCTGGGCTTCTGTCAGTCATGATTTTGGTAGCCTACATCCTTTAGACAGTTTTTACACTGTCTAGACTGCAATCTGTTAGAGAAAAAGGAAGTTTCTGCTGTCCTGTTGGCACTACCAATAAAGTAATAAATGGCCACAATGCAGACATCCTCCCAGGAGAAGGAAAAAGGGGGACCTAGAGAAATGTTACAGAAAACAATTTAAAAAAGCTGATCTATCTATGTGACGCCCAAACAAACCAGTGTATGAGAAGAATAAATGGTGGAAACCTGTAGACACCAAAGGGTGTAAGAAGATAAGGAGAGAAAGAAAATCAGACAGTGTTGGAAGTGCAGAAATATGGATCCTTCCATTTGCATATGGGAAAAGGGGTTGATCTCAGAGAAAAGAAAATAAAAGGAATCTCTCTGTAATTAAGGACACCTAAATGTACATTTTAATCCTATAATACTTGTACAGGTTTGAATGGTGAATAAAATGCTGACAATACATTTAAATATGAAGGGACAGAAATATGCTGAGGACAGTGCTATGCTGAGGAAGGAGAGACTTACAGAGCTTATAGAAAGCAAACATTTGGCAGATCCTCAGCTAGTCCCATTCACTTCAGCAGAACAATGACAACTCAGAGCAACGGGCAATATGTCCTCATATTTTACATGCATGAAACGGTGTTACCAATAAATGATTAGTAAACAAGATTATAGAGAATTATATCAGCTCCTAAATCCCAGATGCTCTTAAAATGGTTTAGAGTTTAAAACAAAGTTCTTGTCTCCTTTTTAATTTATTTTTCATTTCCACTGTTTCAAAATCCTCAAGCATATACTTAACTGGATCACTTCAGTTTTAACAGATTAAGATAAAGTTCCTGTCTACAGATTTAACTCTCCTTACTTTCTTTCCTAGGCATTATTTCCTGGTTTATATTAACTGAGTATACACTTAAAAGCAGAGGAAAATTTCGTATTATATGCAAAATGGAGAAAACACTTGTGCACACAAAACCACATCAGAAAATACAATCTTATTAACTGTGCAGATCAAAAATCAAGGTTCTATACACAGACCATTTCTAGAATTCAGAGTATGCAGCCTGAAAGATGACTGCTCTGCAAGGCTGAATTTCACATGTGAGTGACCAGAATTAATTTTATGGCTTTCAGATAAACAGCATAAAATTCAACTATGATGGGAAAGAGCAGACAGTTCGTCAAATAACTCATGACAGTGGTCATCTCAGACAGCAATTAAATGAGACTAAAAAAATATTAAATCAATTTTTTATGGTTTAAGAATTGCTCCCATAACACATTTTTGTCAAGTTTACTCCATTTAATTTCAGCTAACCAATATGCAGCTTTTATAGCTCATAAAATCTGTTTGGAGGGACTCAGTGTCAGAGCATAAGACAGACTTCTATTTTGTGCATAAAAAGCGTGTTTAATTCTTTCAGTTCTACCGATATAATGAAAAACAAGTTAATCTCCAGCACTCAGTTTCAAAGAAAATTAGAATGTAGGGTAAATAAAAGCATACTCCTCTACTCCAAAATATTCATCATCAAAATGTAAGAAAGGACAAAATACATGGATGCAGACATAGGAAAACTACCAGGCAACTGAAAGGAGACTCTTCAGTGATAGAGTTATGTTGCTGATGAATGGTGTAAGCATAGTCCTGTCCCACAGATATGACCAACACAAAATCCAACATCCTTCCAATTAAAGGGTCAAAGGACAGCAGGCCTGTTCATGGCAATACAATCACACCTGATGGCAGACCCTTACCAGATGAGCCCTGCAATTCCACGTGCAGCTAATCCAAACACAACCCAAATGGCTGCCCACCGTATTGCGGAATTATCTGCTATGCCAGATCTTCATGCAAAGTCCATGGCCACAGAGGGGAACAGCCTGCTTCTGTGGCATGTTGTCAGTAAAATGAGACTGCAGAAATACTGACAGTAAAAACACTGGTAGTTGATATTCCTCAGAGTCATTCGGGGTAACTGCACCTGTGAGATTAGCACATGAGCTGCCAGAAGCACACATCATCAGATGTCTTCAATTCAGTGTTCCCACTTATAGCCCTGTTTGGCAAGAAAATAATATATAAAATACAATTCAATGATCTTTACCTCCTAGCTGCCTGAGGCAGCAAGGACAAAAATGCTGACACCAAACCTGAAGAGTTTTACTAAATACATTACTTCTCTGGATTTTTATCTGTCTGTCTCAACATGTATGCTCAGTCCCCATCTACCTCATTTGGTAGGTTTAATGCACAGAAACAGGAATAAAGCTTCAGATCTACTTGCTGAAGCCCTAAGGGCATGAGCCTTGACTTCAAGAACAGGAACTGTTTGTCTGAGGACTTAACAGCTTGTATTGGAACAAGAACTTGCACTGACAACAGGAAAATGCCCCACTCCTCATCCTCAAACTGGGCCCCATGTGGAAAGCCACAAACCAAAATAATATCTGGAATTTCAGCTGAACATTCAACTGGCATTGTTGATCATTTTTCCACGCACCACAGGTACCACATACGCCAGAAAAAAAAACAGTAAAATTGTTAGCCTTTGTCTTTGCTCTGAAGCAAAATATCTCCACTTGACTAATGTCAATCTTTCTGCATTCTTTTGATCTACTACAGCATGGAGACTAGCACAGCTGAACCACTGACAGTAAGCATAACATATACACGACCTTACTGACCTCTCCTGCAGCAGATGCCAATTCCCTCAGGTCAATCCAGAATCATTGTCAGTTTTCCAAAGGTGCTTATAAGCTCCTCAGTCAAGTCCCACCTATATCTCAACAGCCTTTAAAATGAAAGTAAAGAAGCCAAAACTCAAGCAGAAAAAGAGGGCAGACACTCTCTGTACTCAGTGACAGCATGTGGAACATGCGATTTCACTGTAACCTCAGGTAAGCATCAAATTTCCTAATTACGATAAGGCTTTGGTTTTGGCCTTTCAAATAGTTATGAAATCGTTCAGCAAATGCATTTTTGCTACCCATTAGTTGTACAGAAATTCCCAATAAACTACAAGGTTTTAAAATGAGGTAAGAATAATCCCATTTGACATATGAATCTCTCATAAAAGATCACACTGATTTTTATCTTTTTAATAACACATTGATTTTTTTATAACATTCTGTATCTTTCCAGAGACAAGTAACTGAAAGTAAACATATTTTACTTGATGAATGATTATAAGATTTTAGCTTTTAGCCTTCTCTGCTCTTCTGTGTATATAGCTGATGACAATAAACAAACCTGCCAACAGAAATATTGACATATCTTTGATTTACTGCTTTCAGTTAGTCTCTAGAAAGAAAGATTAAAATCACCAGAGGAGAAAACAGCATTATGTTTTCATTCTGAAAACCAGATATCACCCTGCAAGCCAAGCCCAGATCCAGGAAGAACTGGGTAATCCAGTCTTTATAGTAATCTGTAATTCCTGCTCTGATGCTATCCAGAGCCTGAATTCGCTCCTATTTAACCCAAAAGTTCCTGACATGCCTTCAGTTTTGTTGCTATGCCTCCTTCAAAACAGCATGAGCAGCTAAATCCCCTTGATGCTAGCCAGGATCCAGAAGTGTAGGAGGCAGGTCCAATCTGGAAGGCATGTCCTTATCACTCTTAAGACACCAACAGGATCTGGACCACTACAAAGTAACTAACAGTTGTTGATGTCTGCAGCAGTGCTGCTGATGCCTACTTATTATATGGTAGAGCGGTGGCTATAAAATGTGCTTTGGGAGCAGGAAACTTAGATTCCAGTATCAAAAATGTCTACTAAAAGGACCAATTACTCTGTCAGTCTATATGGTCTACATCGCCTTCCTTCTTACCATGCAAATATAACCAAACAGAGCATCATTTGTTTTTACTGCCTACATAAACTGGAAGAACAGAAATTAAAAGAGAACGTATTTTTGAAGAAGGAAAACTGATTTCTGTAGCAACTAGCAAATATTTGCAGGACTAAAGCTTTATTTTATCATCAAAGTTAAGACCCTACTTTCCAGTAAAAGCAGCTCCATCCATTCATTAATGCTGCTCGCATACTCTGCTATAATTTTAGATTTTATAACATGCTACAATCTTGCAATGCACTGTGAAGAGTTTTAAGTACAAATCCATTTTTATTCATTAACTTGAGTAAGCTACAGAACTCCAAGACTGACTATCCCTGCCAAGCAACAGCAGAGCACAAAAATTATTCTGTGCTAATTGCACAAAGCAAGTAGTGATGGGTTTAATAATCTAGAATATCTATCACACAAAAATATTCTGTATAGAACATGTTATTTTAATGATCTTGCAGTGGCATGGAATTAAGACAGGCTGAAATTGCACACTTATACATGTCTGTGCAAATGTTTTACCAAGCCTCCAAACCAATCTGATCTGCTAATTCCGGCTCATGAACCACAATACTCCAGCCAGTGCTTCTGGCTAGACTGATACAACTATTTACGGAACCACATTGTGAACAAGATAACTAAGAGCAGAGCTTAATCCCCCCATTTAAAGAAACAGAAAACAGAATAAAACCCAAGAAGCTTTATTTGCCTATAGTCAGATTATCTAAAAGAATTCTTTTCCTAGTTTACTTGAGGGTCAGACTAGCAAGGATCAATGAGCAGCCAGGGTACAAATCTCTTAAATTGATTTTGCTGTCAGAATAAAAAGGTTTGTTAATGCACCTTTATAGTAAACAAAGATGATGGGTGGGCTGCCTAAATTGGCACTTAAAAATACACTTGTAAATTGCTGCACTCATTGGGTAAATGCGGTGGTTTAACATAGGGGAAAGGGTAGTATGGCAGGCCAACTGGAGAAGCAACCTTTGAGTTATTATTACTGGCCCAAAAAGCCCTAGCAGGTTACCTCAAACCGTATAGCTTTGCAAAAGCCCAGAGAAGCCTCAGAGAGGGTCCACCCAGAGCCCAATCCTTCCCATGCCTGTATTACAGCTGTGGCAAATCTATGCATTGCACCTGGGTGCTTGCCGAAGCAGCGAGTTGACCGATCACCACCTTTCCATAAATCAGGAAGGAGTCCTCCTCAAAATAAAACCAAAACAAGCAAGTTGATCAAAGCTGAACAGGTTCTTCTGCATTCTTTATGACATGAGATTTTGACCTGCCATTTCCTCAATTTCCTCAATTAGTGGTGGGCTTCCTTCGAGCCATACTTCTTTTACAGGTATTTGTCCTTTTGACTGCTGCCTGAGTCAGAGTGCTAAGTGACAATGGATTTGTTTAATTTACCTGCTCTCACCCACACACACATACAACAGGTATTTTTATCACATCTGTTAAAAATCAGATTTTGTAACGACTGTAGCCCATGGTACTAATGTAGGTCAGGTAATAGCAATATCACTATCAACATTCTGGTTTGTCTCATTTTGCTTTGGCCAGCAAAGTGAGGTTCAACAGCACTAATTCAAGACAGGCTTTACAGGTCACGTCAACATAGTTAGGCAAAGGTTTCTATCACTTTGCACCTCTAACACTCTGAATCTGAATGCTCAAACAGTCAAATATTAATAAATATTATATGCCTTCCAGTCTTCAGACACTGCTCATTTACATGCTGCACTACTTTCAGTTATTCCTGTAAAAGTTGTGTCCCTATGCGTTAAAAAGAAGAATAAACTCTCTCCTAAGGAAAGCATGTATTTTGTGTAACTGAAGTCTTATAAATCATAGCCAATATATAATTGGAACTAAGCAGATAAGGGCTCTCTTAGCTCATTTCTGCGTTGATGGAAAATCTAAAACATGGCCAAACTCGCAACTTGAATAATTTATTCATAGCACTTGAAAAAAAAAAAAAAATCATTTGTATTTTGTTCATCGTAGACAAAAACATGAGCATTATCTCCTAATAACTGGTGCAGAAACGAAGCCTGACACAAAGTGTAGAGACATGTCTCCCTTCCTTCTAAATGAATTGTTCATATACACACCAATTTTGTTTCCTTACTCTCCAACACTGCACGTCTATGTTTCTATCTATTTTTCCTCTATACAAGTCTCCACTCACAATTTAGAGGCCAGCAGACTACAATGTGCAAAAATAAGCAGTCATCAGAAAGATCAAAAGACACAGAACATGCGAGATCTTAACTTCAACTGCATGACATGAAGCAAAATCTAACAAAAGAATATTCCTTTAGTACCTTATTTGATCTGAAATGCAAAACCCACCGAGTGCACAATAAATGTGTGTAACTACACCAGCAAATTTTTCAATTCAAGTTAGCTATAAATTTTACAAATACAGTTCAGATGGCCCAGTTTTGGGTATGTGCAGGTGGCAGAGCCACTCCCAAAAATTTAAAGCATATCACCTATAAGCCATGATGTCTAAGCAATGATATGCAGAAGCACCACAGTCACCACCACTCTAAAGTTAACACAAGCTGTTCTAAAAATACTCTCGGTATCTAAACCAGAGCTTACCATAAATAACTTCTTGCTCCCAAACTACGAATCCTAATTAGTATTACAAGAACTACACTTACGTATACAACAAAAACTCCATTCAGTGAAGTTAGTAAAATTTACCCAACACACATCATGCCAACTAAGCCATACCTATCAATAATGAAAATGATTGTGTGTACACACCCTTTCAAATGCTACAGATCTTCAAATGAACACAGTAACATCTATACCATTAACTACACCCTCTCAGAATTATGGGGCTAGAAGTACCTCCATCCCCTTTGCAGACCAGGCTAGATGTCTCAATGAAACTGAGGTGCACCAACCTTCCTTCTCCCTCTATCCGTCTCTGTTCATACAGCTTCTGTGCACAACCCCAATTACATGACGACCACAAAACCAGCATATCACATGCACACAAGTCAGGATACACAACCAGATGGTGCATTACATACATGTTTCATTTGACAATATGATGGATGCACCTTCATTGGATGGGGACCCAGGAGCAGACTGTCCTGCTTCACAGCTGAGAAACTGAGAATTGCCAAGTTACAGAAGTTTGCAGGCCAGAACAATCCAGAGCCAACTAACAGTCAAATCAAAGAGAAAAGGGAGAGAATAACCAGTACTATAGCCATGAACCTGCAGTACAAGTGGATCATGACTTATTACATCTGACATATTATAAACTCCATACACTTTATTCAACAATACCTTTTGTTGTATGTGTTGAGAGCTTTTAAATAGCATGATCTAATACCTGAAGAACCTTAAGCCTTTGCAAAATATATCATGTAACAAAAGGGCATCGTACGTGGGAGTAGCTCAAGCACATCTATGAGTACAGAATGAGGCTAAATTTTATAGGATAACATCCAAGGAAAGCTCACTGTGTACTAGCAGCAAATTTTAATTAGTAAAAGCAACAGATGGATTAAGTTCCAGGAAGGAAATGAGAAGGGCTGACAGGGTATAAATTGGCCACATCAGTGATACAGACGGAAGCATTCCTTTTTTACTGATAAGGAATTCTCCCACAAACAGGACACTGGAGTCCACTGTTCCTATACTTCTTGCAGAGCGTTAGTCAGAGCTGTTTTGAAGTGGGAGATGATGAAAATCAGATGGCTTGGTCCATTTGCTCAGCTCCAGAATTCTCTGAAGTCTTTTGTTTTCTCTTAGGAAAAGGAAATACTGTGTTCTGGGGACTAGTTCTGAACATGTTGGATGTAACCCCTTCAGTGATCAAAACAGTTAACTGGAATGAATTTCAGCTTCAATGATCAGAAGAGCAAGATGGTGCTGGCAAGTACAGGCATCCTTCAGTATCTGCTCTGCAGAACCAAAAATTGAAAACATAGCTACCCCAAAAAGAAGTGTATGTCCAACTTGGTGTATGTAGAATTTGTATATCCATATGTTTAGGGAGGATTGAGGCCTCCCTGAATATTCAGACAGTATGTCTCTAATACTAAATCACTTTATCACATGTGCTACTTTTAGACAATCCACTCCCTATTTCCTCATTACATTTTTCTCAAACTAATGTACGAGACCATTTGTAGCATGGTATTTAAACTATAAACAGACCAGATATTCTTATTAAGCCAAAAGGATCCCTGCAGTTTTGTCACATCTATGTGCTAAATTTGTAGCTCTAATTTTCATTGTTGTGTAGTGTTCCTCCATCTTCTGCAGAAACTAAAAAGATGTATTAGAATAGGGAACTGCTGAATACCAAGATTCTGCTCTCAGTTGCTTTCATCTCTCATGTGTATTATTGGTACCTGTCCATGATGTTAGTTAGTCTCAGCTGCCTTTATTAGAGCTTTTCACCATCTGGCCAAAAAAATAGCTTGTTTTTCCCAATTGTTCCATTCCTAGCCCTGGTCCCATCCTTCCCATATCTCCAGAGAGGGGCAGCTCCCCCTCACCAGCAGCTATAGCGCAAACACATAGCAACAGTCTTTTCATTTAACTTTTTAAACAAACAGTTTCTTAAAGAGACCTGGCTGCTGTTACACTACACAAACGGGAATCGCAGCAGCTAAGATTTCGCAACAGAGCTATTATAATTCAGCCACACAAGAGACACTGGAGAGTGTTCAGTAGAGAGATGGGGATATCTGGGCTACAGTATGTGCTCTTTCCACTTTCAACCACTGACTTCCACTTTGCTTGTAAATACACCAGCAGATTTTATTCTCAAGATCTTGTTCCACTGTACAGAATCAGAGCTTGTTTTCTAGTTTGTCCTGCCACATTAAAACCTCATTTATTTCTCCTCTTTCCTTCTTTCCCAAGTGAAACTGTAGCTTTTGAAGGAACATTATAAAAATGTAAAACTTCCAGACTGTAGCAGAACAACTGAGTCTTTAGTCCTGGACAATGGCCAGTGCCAGAGCCTAAAGAGTGAGATGCAAGAACCCCACAACCAATAAAACTACTCTTTACCTCTCTCCTTTTTTCTCCTTCCCCCTCCTTCCAAAAGGATTCAACATAGTATAATAGTTAAATAGGCTAATAACCAAGACAAGTCATGGCTACAAATTCCCTACTCAGTAAGAATTTTATCTCATTTTTTTTTAATTTATGCCTTTTCAATTTGATTATTTTATGTTGTTAGACAAGGAGTGAAAAACTCCTGATATCTAGTCTGAACTATTCATTATTTTATAATTAATGTGTCCCTTTGTTAATTTTCTGGCCAAGAGAAACAATACCAATCTTTCTTGTCTATTTCCCATTTCGCAAATGAGAAGCATTTGACATGAGTCACAGCTTGCATTGTGAAGCTGGGCTAACAGATCTGCAGACTCCCATCATTCAGCAGTAAAAAAGCCCCATCCCCTTGACTGAGCATGAAGCTAGTATTGGTCAGCACTGTAGTAAAGGGAAAACAGCCTCTGACAATGTCCTAGAAAATGGTGGAGCAGTGCCGGTAAAGATCTGTCTCCACTGATGAGGATTTACTAATCCTTGATGTCCATCCATACTTCTGTCCACAGGAATTGAGGTCTCTTGAGCTAGTGGGAACACTGGGGATGACTAACAACTAATCATTGATAATGATCACTTACTTACAAAAGGTGAAAAGGTATCAGGTGATCTCTTAAAAATGACCCCAACGAATGTGCCAGAGTCCTCCGACAAGAAAGAACATGGAGCTGGTTGGTATGTCTTCATCAGACTTTCATCATTGTGGAAACTGCCATCAACACATACCACTGTGACATACCTCCACTACAAATTCTGACATCGAGATTCACTTCACCATAAAGTATGGAACTCGCTTAATTGACAGATATTTCAAATTTGGAAATACACCACTTCCTGTAACGCTAGACACATTCAGTGTGCAGGTGTAAAGGTAGGATGCAATAATGGTGCACAGAGCAGGACTGAAATCAACTGATAGAAAGGCTAAAGAATACAAATTGGCAATAGGGAATAATGGAAGAGCACATGTGGCCTAAACCAAGCACCTGTGCAGCTCAAATTAACTCCAGAAGAGAAGTGATGCAGGGGGGAAATGCAGTTGGAGGAAACACAGTGCCTTAACTGCAAAAGTTAAAATTAAAAATTGACATTTTAAAAACATCAGTTCAGGGGGAGGGAAGGCGCAAAAACAAACAACAACAAAACTAAAGCCCATCATGGCACTAGACTTTGCAGAAAGAGGTGAAAACTAAAAATTAAAAGAAAGGAGACCAATCTTAACAGGAAAAAAAGAAGGACAATAACATTTTTAAATGTGATTCTTCATATGACGTGTTAAAAAAGACACTTCAAAAATTTATGAAAGAATTAGTTATGCTGATAGGGATGGGGTTTGGTGAGAAGGCACCTGCTCTACCACAAAGTTAGCATAGTCCGTCTGGCCCAGCAGCTCTTCTACACATGCACACTTAGAGAAGCCCGCACACTTTACCAGTGAACTGCTGTGTTTTGCAGACACGTTTTTTCGTGACAGGAAACAGAAACATGATCCCCACATAGCCACCATGCTCTGTGCACCATTAAGACTCACAACTCTGTCATTGGAGCTGCTTTCACATCTGTAATCTAATGCTCCAGCAGCCCTGCCTGAACATACACTTGGTAGTGTCATGCACCAGGAGCACAGGTGGGATGACATAAAACGAGTGTGTTTTGAAGTGAATGCAGAATGGATTCAAGTACATCTAGAAATAACTGAACACAGTGACCATGTCAGTAACACCCAAACTCATGAACAGTGACCTGTCCTTAATAATTTTTGTAGAGCTACTTTACCATTAACACACACTCATAAATAGCCTACATGGAAAAAAGAAACTGGCAGGGCTGTCAGACAGCAAAGGATGTTTGCCAAGTACTTGATTACAATAATTACCTGCTAGGCTGTGCAATATGCTCCGAAATACTTGTAAGCAAGGTAAAGAGATCTATAGAAAAAAAAAAAACCAACAATGAAACAACGACAAAATGATACTTTGTGTTCTTATTAAGAGGCAAAACTTTTTTGAAGTTACAATGCATTCTCCATCTGCCAGAGAGGCAGCTTCCAAAGGAGCTGCTCAGCCAGTGTTGCAAACCTTTACTCTTTAACCTGTGTGGGTAACCATTGAAAAGCAAACAGAATCCTGCAGAGGAAGAGTGGGTGAAAGGGAGAAGGATGCAAGAAATGAGATCATGGTATTAGCATTGGACAAGTGACAGAATAACCAGGAGATGATGTGAAGGGTCTTTTAAGGATTAGTTATGTTTAACTAATCTGTCTCCTTTGGCTTTACTGGAGATGGCTTAAATAGCTTGCAGGAGTTGATGCAGTCAGTTTCCGTTAGCTGTAATTGTGTGTTCCCAGCACAACTAGGCGAAAGCTCTAGGTGCTTCCTAGCCTCAGCTGAGACCAAAGAAAGGACAAAAAGAAAACTGTAGAAACCCTCTGAAGAAGAAAAATAAAAACAATTTCTAAAGCCATGAGACAGGAGATGATAGAAAAAACATTTAAGGTGGGTTTTTTTTCACCCAATTCAAAGAAAGGGCAGGAAAGAAGTTACAAAATTCCACTATAGAATTAATATAAAATTATACTACAGAGATAAAAATTATAAAATAACATGATAGTTTCTGTGCCGAAGAGAAAAACTTACAGCAACATTGCTGTGAATTCCTACTGTTCTGCAACATGAGGTATCCAGGAGTTTAGTAACACTATCACAGTAGCACACAAAGGCATTTGCAAAATGTATGTCAAAATCCATTTCCCAGCATAGGCAGTATTCTCTATTATGGCATGAAATCCTGAGGGACTGATTTGAACTGACCATGACTGCACTCCAACACATTTTGAAACTAACCCCACTGTCACCACCTGCGGGTTCCAAACAAAAGAAAAACTCTTCATGCAGGCCAGCATGCAGAAAAAGGTCTCTTTCTCAGCATTATAATCCTCCCAGCAAGTGTCTGCTTTCTGTCCTCGCGTTTAGTCTGTAACATCTACAACATGATGAAAAATAACTACTAGTTGCGCTAGCTTCCCTCCAGTCTCAATGACTCCTTTAATTACAGAGGAATTGCATCTTCAGCATTTCCAAATTCTTAAACTAAAATTTTTCACAAATAAGCACTCTTACACAATTTCTCATTTATGAAATTAATAAAAATATATTTAATACCAAATACAAAGCAAACTGTGCCATGGTATATTTACCCTTCTTTATTAATCTTTCTCCTTGCAAAGAATTATACTCTATTTTAATATTCTAGCAATAGACTGGGAAATTTCAGACAAATTATCATTAGCTTTATCATGTCATCACCTTGGCATTTAAAGGAAAAGGAATGCCAACTTTGTGCCTTTTTCAAGGCTCATTTCACACCTAGTATAGAAAATAACATCATTCCACAGCAATAGTATCAGTGATAAAATGTGAGCAGTCATGCTGGCATGTGTTCATCTGACATCCGTACCCAAACCAATAGCACCAAGATAACTTTCCCAAAGACAATGAAAATAAATTACTAAGTAAATATTGATACTGTTTTGCAAAATAAATGAAGAGCTAAAGACAAATTATGGGAAGCCTGAAACAATGAGGTGTTTTGGACTGCAACTTCAAGAAAGCCCTCTGCTTCCAGGCAGCTGCAAGCAGACATGACTGCTACTACAGATGATAATACTATAAACAAAGAGCCCACAGCTCAGGCTACCAATGCCCAAATATCAAATGCAACAGCAGAAAAAAATAAATGCATTTCAGGAATTAAACATGGTGTAGGATTCATTCATTAAGTGTAAAAACTCCCCTTCTAACAGTCAATTCTATGGTTATTTATTTATGGACTTCATCAGTAAAAGCAAAGAGGGCATGCCAGTACCAAATGGGACAGTTTCATGAGTGACATGACAAATATCTCTTGCAAAACACAGTGGTTAAAAGCCTCTTCAAAGCAAGCAAAATTAGCACAGAACTCAGCCGAATTAAATCCTTAATGAATACCTGATCATCACATACACAAGTCTGTCACCATGAAAACAAACTCATGAATTCAGAAAGCAAGTATTACATGACAGCAAATGACACAACTCAAAAGATCAAGCGTAGAAAAGCACAGTCTTTAGTGAACAAATCCTGTAATGAATGCATTTGCAGTATGTCTGCCTGCTTTAGTTTACAGGCAGCTCCTCAGCAGTCTTGAGGAATTTGTACTACCACTCCAAAGACCATGTGACTTCATTCATGGGCATACATTGATAGACACCTTGGTAATCTTTATAAGCTTCTCATCTTCACATGTGTTACCAGTTGCAGTTAGGCAAGTAAACAGTTTCTGCTAATTTGCAGGTAATAAGCATCCACAGTTTCAAACTTTAAACCAGTGGAAATAAAAAAAGCTTGCAGTGAGATACAACTTACTTCTTGCCTAGTGCCAAGACAAGGTTCTGTGGGTGAAACAGCATTTTTCTACAACACTTTCAAGTATGAATAGTACTAGATCCTCTCTCTTGCATGCAAAACCAGCTCATGTGGTCTTCATCTCTGTACAAAGCTGCAGCAGCTGTCTTACATTAACATGCTTAAGCACATAAATACAGTTACAATATAGATGTAAAATCACAAATGCTGAATTAATTTTAAGCTAGTATATAGTTGATATAAGCCCTTTTCTTCAGTGAGCATCAGAATCCCATAAATCTCAGCTACTGTTGAGGTCTCAGTCCTTATTTTCTTTGGCTGGGTAATACCTAAACAGATATATTTTTCCTCTTTTTGGGGCTTTAATTACTCAGTAAAGTAACTATTACTATTTTGTCTATTGGGTTAACCTGTCCACAATTACATACTACTTTAATTTAAAAGGTCACATAGCAGTCATTTTGTGTGAGACCAGATAACGTCATGTGAAAAAACTGAATTTGGATCTTTTAATGTAAGCAAGTGTAATAAGACTTTATGAATTTTGTGGGAAACTCTCAGATATTTCCTTAAGATACATTTGGTTCCCATAAAAGTCCCAAACCAGCAGCACTGGCAAAATGAAACCTCTTCTCTCCTCTGACAGAATAAGTTCCTGTTGATGTGAATAATCATGAACCACAAAGGAAAACACTTTTAGTACAAAGATTTCACTATCTGTACCCGTTTGTATCTTCTGATCTTTTACTTGGCTGCCACAAAAGGAGCAGCTTCTTTCACAGTAATTTTTGTGATAGAGACAAACGAAGCAGTAGTAACCAGCACAAGATATTCAGTCTCATACCTGAAGGCTAAGGAATAAAGTATAAGAATATTCCGTAGTCACATGCTACAAAGCTGTTCCTAACAATCTGGGTTTGTAGGATAAGAACAAACTTAAATTCTTTGCTGTTTTTCAGTTGTGATATATTCCCTTTTAAAGCTCTTTTGAGAAGGGTCTCCTTTGAAGCACACCATATCTGGCTCTCCATTTATTCAACTCCTCTTTACTTACCATCTGTAACATAACCTCCCAATTCCTCAGGAAGCCAAATAAGAGGTTTGACAAGAATTGCCTCCAAGTCCATGCAGGAACTGCCAAGAAGCAGGATTCCTCCTGACTGGGGATGTTACTGCCATAAACACCTCACAGGGGTTATGGAGATTACACTGAGCTGGTTTCAGAGCTCTTTTCAGAAAATCATAAAACGTCCTGCTCTTCCTCTCCACAAAACCACTGGGAGAAATTAAATAGAGTGGCTTATGTACTGGGATGTAAGCTATGTATGCTAACATCCCCCTCTGCTATCAAATACTAGAGCTATTTCCTAGGTATCCAAGATGCAAGTAAGATTTGCATGTAGATACTAAACAGCTGGCTGAACCCTAGCAGTTCTAAGCTGGCTCTGGTGAAAAAGAAGAGTTGTTAAAAAACCTCACCACCATTCAAGTATCACCCGTATCAAATATAATCTCCCTGCAGAACATTAGATTACCTATTTTGGTATTCATCTGAATTCATCATTCTTCCCAAACACTCAGAAAGCCAGAGCAGCTCAGAGGGTCCCATTCCTTCCACAGTTGGACTTAACCACAGCGATCACAAGTTTTTTCACCTTTAGGCCTCATGGCTTCAAATGGAGCAGATAACTGAACACACTACGACTTCAAGGCTCCAATCAGACTGAAAGACAAGGCAGATGTTCAGCAGCCACAGTCACTCAGCATATCTCCTCTTACTTTGTTTTCCTTTGGCTAACTCTCCATTAAATAACAGGTCAAATTCAACACTCCCATCCTAATCTTTAGAACTCTTCATTGGAAATGGCTTACCTGCAGGACAAACTGCTTTTCTAAAGTGACAGAACCATTAGTTTCAAGTTACATGTTCAAATGCTTTTTTCCACGATGGACACAAAAAAATTCAGAGACCATTTCCACAATGGATGAGGACAACAAAAAGCTTAGCTTTATCAAAACAGAAGGCAAAACCCCTTTCCTTCAACTGCTCTTCTGAGAAAACCAGCTAAAACAAAATCCTCCTCCCTCCCCAAGTGAGCAGTATGTGGTCAGCACCATCAAAAGAAAGGAGAAAGAAACAAATCTGTGTTCTCTTAGGCAAGCAAGCACCATGGCCTAAAGGCATCACTAGTTTCTGAAAGAGACAGACATGCAAGTCTTTCCCTTGAGCAAAACTAAATTCCTTCCAGATGATTACAGAACTTCCCTTCTCAACAAAGCGATGAACAATGAAGTAGCCATTC
>NW_009937188.1:60249-61771 GCF_000696875.1 Nestor notabilis
ACAGCTGCGATTCAGTCAGGCCCTACACTGCAAGGATGGAGGCTCCCAGAAGCACTGGGAGATTCTGGAGGACACTCAGGGATAACACAAGAACATAAACAAGGAGAGGGAAAGGAAAGAACAGAATTAGAGAATTACAGCCAAAGAAAGAACTACTGCTATTTGGGGCCTAAAGAAAAGATGTTGCTGACGTCCATCATAGGAAGGAAATCTGACATGATGTTGAGAAGTTGGAAGAGAATTCTCACATTATCAACACTTTATTCTACTCTATGTCATGTATTCTTACTGACAGACATAAAAAAATACCTTGATTTTCAAAACCACATTGAACATAGTTGATGAGAAGATCTTACAGCTTATGAACACATTACTTCACTACACAGAAGGTAAGAAGCGCATCCTGTCAATTGGGCCATTTCAACAAGCTAAGCATTTATGTATCTACTAAATCAAAATCTCACAAGGATGTATTAGGAAAACAATATTTTTATAGTATCGTTATTCAATGTGCTTAGGAAAAATAGAGATTTTTTTCTTACACTAACAAAACCCCAGTATATTGACAAGTTTTATAAATTAGACTTAATGTGCTCCTCCTCTGGTCATTAATATTACACAATAATGCCTTATTTTGCACTTCAATAACTTCTTTGTGTATGTCATCTGGCAGTGCCAAGCTTGCAGTCCAAGGGTCTGAAAAAGGAGGTGGCACCAGAGCTCTGTCATGCTCCATGAAGAGTTTCTACTACCAAGAAGAAGCAGGTTAGCTACACTGGGGGCTTTTGTCCCAGAAAATAAAGCATGCACAATTCATTCCTTACTGTAACTGCATCTGCAACACATCCAGTGCCCTGTGGAGTTTTTCTTCCCCCCCCAGGAAATCCATAATTACTTTTGCCATGTAGCTTCAACTACAAAGTTGCTTGTGAAAACAAGTCTGCTCACACCTAGTCATCTATCCAGCCTCTACAGTCAGAGCTGAGGATAAGCAACCATGAAAACAGTCATCATCCAGGCACAGAGAATAATACCCAGGCAAGTGGAAGGAATAAGAGTATTTTCAAGCAGTCAGGTTTCTCGCTGCCTGTGAACACAAGTCTCATGGAAGTATGTGAGCCTTCTCAGAAGAAACTAAAAGCAGCTGTTAGATTTCTTATTCTCCTTTGAGCCCTGATTTCACAGTGAGGAGTCAGTATCCTGTTTTACAAATAAAAGTGGGTGGTTGATTTCTTTTTCACAACAGGACCTGACCTGTCGGTTCTAGAGCTCCTCGGATGAAGGCAGTTGGACACACTACAGCTGCTCAGCTCCGGAAGAGAGTAATAAAATACTGCCCACGGTCATTCTGAAGGCATAAAATGTGTGGCTTTAAATTTGTTTTAGGACAGTAGTTGACAAACTGTATCTGCGAGATGCATAGGCAATGTACACAGCTGGGGTGGAATTTTTATGCAGTAATTTGGGAAATTTGACAGTCACTGTCAACTAAAATAATCTCACAAGATTTTTCAGTTCCTGC
>NW_009937188.1:61802-70355 GCF_000696875.1 Nestor notabilis
CAAAGAATTCGAGCATTGATTCTTGAGTTAAAAATTCTTGGACTCAGACAGCCAAATCAAGATGCCCTTCTTATATATATATGCATCTAAAGACAAGCTGCAGTGAATCAGAAAGTTTGTTCAAAGTAACTCTCTTCACAGTATCACAGAAATATAAAGAAAAAAATCACAATAGCAAAAATTATACATTAGAAAACCTTAGAAAGGTTACTCACAATTATAAGAATTTACACCGTAATACTAATGAAAATAGTGCCATCATGTTCCAGAAACAAATGGAAATCTAAATAGCAGAGTGAAGCATGTTGAATTTTGTTCTTTTTCATGGCTAGTGCCACTGTAGTCAATGGCATAGCTTAAGTTGCTATACAAGTACACTATCCAAAGCTAGATCTAAATAAACAGGAACAGTATTATTATTACAGACATCAGAGAACAGAGTGATAAAATTAAAACTGGTCTTCCTGTTTATACTTACATGCTAGATAACTATGTAATTACAGGTACTTAAATGTGTTGGTAAAGCCCTGGGTACTAGACATTTTCAAGGCCTTAGGACTAGACTGGAAGAGAGATTTCTTTTAGTCTAAGACTTTGGACATCATTGCCCAAGAAGGATGATCAACAGTTTTGACAGAAGACACTTGCTCTCTTTTCAAGTCAGACAGTAATAAAAGGGAAAATGAAGAATGACAGCAGGAAAAGAAACAAATGGCTGAGAAACCATCCCTGAATGCTTATTTTCACCCCACTTTTATCAATTGAGGCTTTCAACTTCAGTGGACAAGGAATTCAGAAATAGGACTATATACACTAAACTCCACAATTACTGAACTAGAAGTGAAGACTCATCATGGCCAGGAGAAAATGTATACAGGTATACATTTTCTGTATACAGGAGAAAATGTACCTTTTGATATAAAAGTATAACAACATTGACAAAACTAGAGAAGTATGATGGTTAGCAGACTAAGCTTTGATGTTCGGAAAAGTTTGCTGACACATGTCAGCAGTTCTCTGAAGGAATCAAACAGACTGACCACTATCTTGGGTAAGACTGAGACTTACCAACCACACTGCAGAAAGAAACAAAGGAAAAAAAAGGGTCTTTGGTTGCATGGTTGACTTAATTTACTTAATTAGAAAAAGAGAAACTCTGCCACACACCAAAAATACATGACAGGACTCAATGTTCTGAGTTTGTCACATTGATGTTACTAAATGCTCCTGACTGCTAAAGCATGAAAATGCAAATGTTGCTGACAATCATAAAAGCTTCTTCAATAATCTACTGCCATCTGTATTATTAAAAGCACATTTTTCATATAAGCAAGTTTTTGAGCAGCAGACAGAACAAGTCACCATCCTGGCTCATGCTAAGAAAAATTCTAGGAAAAATTCCATTGAGTTGATGAATATTATAATTACAATGCACAAGTTCCTCATGATCAATTAGAAAGAAACCCAACATAACTAAAAATACAGAAGAAACAAGATTAGGTTTTGTAGTTTGTATAGAGGACTAGGAGCAAAGAACCATCCCTCCTATTCCAATTTAAGCACTAAATATTATCCCACTCGCTGTTCAGTAACACTATCTTACCTGAAAACACAACTGAAGAAAAGCCTTGGAAATCTGGACACACTCCATGTTCTGTATCGTTGGGTTTAGAGGCCCAAAGCTTTGCATGAATCTAGATACGGGTCAGAGCTGGACCCCTGGCATAGGTAGGAGTGGGAAAGGTAACTAATTATTATTATTAATTCCCTTTATTACAAAATCAGTGCCGGGGGGGGGGAAATAAAATCAGTGTATCTTTTTCCACAATTCTTACAGAAAATATCGATGTCTAGAATTCACCAAAAGATCTGTTTCAATTATCTGCTGAACTTCTAGAAGTTCTCTAGCTACCACCGCTACTAAGATGTAAAAAATCCTAACATTTTGCTGTGCAGGCTTCCCACAGCCTGATATTTATAGTTAAAGAAGACTTTCCAATCAAATAATAAAGCTTGTGAACAGCAGAATACTTAAGTACTTCTATGTGGTAGCTGGCTAACTATAAGACATTGTCCTTGTGATCTGAATAGCCTAACCTGGGAATTTTAAATTGGGCATGCACTTACCACATCTCAGTATCTTAAAAATACCTTTCAGACACTATCCAAATAGCTAAATAAAGACAAAAATACCACAAATACTTCTACTACTAACTTATTAAACCCAACCATTTCTAATCACAGGGAACAGCAGCATGAACTCCAGTTAAGCAGAGTTCACTAAAATACAATCCTTACCAAAGTCTCAGTCCATGAGACTTACAAATGCTTTAAATTACTGAAGGTTTTTCATACATACAACTAACAAAATGCAGTGTTGTAATCAACAGACATTTAGGATACTACCTAAACTTACTAAGGTTTTAATTACAATACACAGGTTTAAGTTTCCAGTAATCCATTTTTTCTGCCTACAACGCATACTAACCAAAGAAAGACTAACATGTAGCACAACAGTCAGTGATACTCCACTAAATAACAAGCAAAGGCGATGGGCATATTAAATGCTGAACAGGTGAAATTTCTAGGGAATGGGAATGAATACATTAATAATCTTTCCTGAGGAATTAAATCTGTTAGGCAATTAATGCCTGAAGTGTTACATTACATCCCACTAAACGAATGCAGCTGAGGCTTTCCCCTTTGTTAACACCTGGTCAAAGCAATTAAGCTCCAAAGTAACTCATTACCATTCCCAGCAAGTACTCCTGCAGAAGTATTCCTGATGACCTTCACATTTTTATGCCATTTCTACAACTTCACTGCAGGTCCTCCCCAAGTCTCCTCTGCTTTATATTTAATTCATTAATTCAAGATAATTAAGTCGGGCTTTCGGTATCAAAGAGACCTCTGGGCGAAATAAACCAACAGCAGTGCCAGAGTGGGAGTAAAAACAAAGAAAATTGAAAATTCATGGCAACCTCTCCTTCCTGAAAGAGAACCTTGCCATAGTTCTCAGGACTTTGCTTTCTCTTTCAACTTTCTTTTCTTATGTCATATTTCTGCAAGATGAATTCCATGTTCTGGTTTTCTTATCATCAGTTCCCTGGGAAACATCCTGGTATGCTACAGCATCTCAGCAGAATAGTATCACAGTGATTAAGAACACCTTCAAGACTAGAAATGTTTTCCAAGTACACATCTACATCTGTGATTGTGGAAAATATAGTCTGAATTATGACTATTTTTAATAATCAGGAAAAGCATTCGCTTATAGATATCACACACCTCCTTCCAGAAAATGGGAAAGGGGAGCTTGATTTCTGCCTCAGGCCCTGTATGAGTGAATTAACAACTGTGTATCAGACAAAAATGAGAGAACATTTACTTTGTTAATTTCTTCATTTTCCTTGAAGAATCAAAAGCATTTGCTTTATTGCTAAGGAATGTCAATGTTTCATTCTGCCTGCAACACCTTGCTAATTTCATATTTAATTTGAAATAAGAAAAAGCAACAAAATAAATTTCAGATTCATTCTGACTGAAAGCCTGAATTAATTTTTCAGCTCAGACAAGGCAGGATAAGATCTAAAGCACTGAATCACATGTGTGATAAAAGAGCTAACAGAAGCCAAAGCTCTGGGGATGTGACCCAGAGAAGGTATCAATAACAGCCTAATCTCACTACTACTTATTCTGTGCTGCTCATCTAAACGTCAAAACCATATTGATGATCCAAAAAATTCACCATTCTGACCGATGGTGCTAGAGTTATTGAAAATTGATAGATTACCCCAAAACACGTAGACTGAAAAGCAAATTAACGATGGCTCTACCTAATTAATGTTTGTATTTTAAGTTTTTGAATAATTTATCACATAAAAATTATACATATTTTCAATGCTATAGCTAGAAGAGATTAATATCCTTACAGCCTACTAACTCACTGAACACATAAAATCCTCCTGGAATTGTCACAAATACACACCATGTTCCTAATATCTAAATCTGTGTACTACATTACAGTTTGCAAGAAGGTCTACAATGACTGTACATATGAGGAGGACACGTACTATTCCAGCAAGCTGAATAATTCTAGAGGAGTTATATGCAAAAAAGTATTCTTGAAGTTCACATTTTAAACAAGAGTATCCAAATGACTAGAGTTCAACTTATGCTCCTCCATCTGATTGAATCCCATTTTCACTATCTTTTAAAGGAGTAACACTACCACTTTGTTTTTTAAAGGATATGACAAGAATCTTGAATGGACAAATTACTGTATACTTGGTAAAAAGCACACTGATATCTAAAGAGAAGAAATTTTTCTAGATGTATATGGTACTGAATGGGGCTATCAGCTTAACATCTAGCTCTGGAAATGGACCTTTTTACAGCAAGAAACAAAAATAAGCCAGCTTGCCTATCACTTCATCAGCATGTCCCCTTCCACGGTTTGCAACAAAAGATACATACTACTTTAGAGGAAAACTCTTCCCTAAATGCGTTATTCTCCTACTCCCACCCACTCCCTGCAGAATTTGCTTTTAGATCACAGTTTGTTCCACAATGAAAATTTGTATCAAACAGAAGTCTCATATACCTACGCTCTTAGGTTACTGCGTTATATATAAACGACTAGAACATGCTGGGCACACAAAAAATGACCAGAACATGCTGGGCACACAAAGTGCCTGTAACTGTGACTCTCTCCAAAAGACGCTGCTACAACCAATGCTCAGTCCCTGTCTGACAGCTAGGAGGCTATTCCTGTAGATCAGCCTGGAGACCAGTATATTTAATGCTGATCATATGTAGCTTCACCTCATTACAAAACTATTTGCACAAATCCTTAACTTTGTAATGCAACTGTTCTGTCTGTAACACAACTTTGACAGTGTTCAATTACATAGGAAAGGAAAACTGACACATTGTTTTGCTCTGAAAGCTTAAGTGAATTTCTGACACTTTGTAGAGCTCTACTTCAATCCTATCGCCCATGTGAAACTTGCACAACGGCACTCATCCCCAAGCTAAAATGCTTTCTTTTTTGCTTTCAAGTATTTTAAGCACAGTAATCACAAAACATTTGCAACACTACTCACACAAACCTAAACACTCTGCAGGACTCTTTTTAAGAGACATTCCCCTTGGCTTCAGTCATGTTTCTCTTCTGAATACCAAGTCATGATAAAGACAAAATACCCTTTTTTCGCTGGCTGATGGCAGCTTAATATTCCAGTTTCATCTCTGTCTCCATTAGTCTGTCTCCCTCTTATCCCTTACAACTGTTTTTATCATCCATCAATACTTTAATGACTTGGGTATTCTTTCCTCCCATTTGGCACATATAACAGCAAAGTTATCAACAAAAGTAGGCTGAATTACAGTCATCAAAGATTTCATACTTAAGAACTTCACAGATGCAAGAGGACTAGAACTGTGATGTTTATTCTCCCAAGGCACAGTTCCCATTTCTTGCTTTTTAGGGATGCATCTTACTTAATTCGATAAATATTCTTTCTAAAAAGGGTTACAGAGATTCTAAATATTCAGAAGTCCTGAATTTT
Source organism: Nestor notabilis (assembly GCF_000696875.1). Classification (NCBI taxonomy): domain Eukaryota; kingdom Metazoa; phylum Chordata; class Aves; order Psittaciformes; family Psittacidae; genus Nestor; species Nestor notabilis. The sequence goes on from NW_009937188.1 coordinate 67,373, forward strand.
CTAGAGCATTTTAAAAAATAGGATGAGGAATATGACAGATGACGATGCTTCTTGAGGCCCTCTAAAGGCTTCATTAACAATTCCACCCAAAAGCAGGTTTAGTACTGCACAGTGAGAATTCAGGAATCTCCACTGTAAATGACCCATGAGCTTTGACATTTGGAAATTGTTTTATAAATATTGTTGTTTCACTCAGTAACTCTCATACACACCATTTCCAGCCATACCACTCCAACCAGACAGAATGGCAATGAACTACTGCTTCATTGGGTGAGGCTGATTAAAGCCAGGAATGAGTTTTCTCCTGCTTGTCCACAAGGTGAAAATGGAGACAGCAGAGAATACCTAAGCAAGAAATATTGACTGAAAGCAGATAAAACACAAGCTTAAAAAGACTTGAAAGAAGAGCCTTCACATGGAGCAATCTCAGCAATTTTCAGAGAGGAGAAAGACAATAGGTTCTTATTTAATTGGAGACACATAAGATTCGCTGAGAACAAAATGTGAGAAAAGCCTTGTTATGAAGAAGAGCCAGAAGGTGCAGAAGACAAGAGGAGCTGGACTGAATCCCAACAGTCACTTGAAAGACTTATGGTGTCTCCAGAAGCTACTTAGAGACCCCACAGAGGTTCAGATTCCAGGGGCTTAAAGAATGAATGGCCTAATGAAATAAATCCCTAAGATATCAGCCAGTAGAATGTCCCACCAGAGGAGGAACTCTCCTTGTAACCCCAGTTAACCTGTATGTTATGAGAAAAAACTCAGAAAAATCACAAAACCCCAGAATGAATTCACATGCAAACCTGTAAGCCAAGAGAAACAGAGATGGTTAGTCCTCACAGCAAGAAGATGAGATTTTAACAGCTGTAAAGTGTTGAGTTAATGCTCAGAGGCTTTGTTGTTCAGTGGATTTTTTTTTTTTCCCTAGGATCACATGGAATAAAGCTGAATACCTGCTATAGGCCTCTTCAGCCCCACCATTACACTTTAAGATAGACAGAAAGAATTATAATGCTATTGGAGAAGGAATATCACCAGGAATCATTTCTTTATGAGGAGCTTTAACTTTTCAGAGACTCGCCAATCAATGAAAGTAATAAAGCCATTAGACATGAATACTTCAGACCATATAATTATAACTTTAGTTTAAATTAAACAACAAATAGGAATAAATAACAATAACAAGGAATAAACAAAAAGGAATAAACAATAGTTAGTCTGCATCTCAATATTTTAAAGTGATAAATTCATAATGTTAAAGATAAACAGTTAACAAAGACAAATTAAAAAAAGGGGTTGAATATGCCCCAAACTTCTGGGGGGCTTCCGTCAATCATGATAAAAATATATAGCTGTTCATGAACAGGAGAAAATAAGCAGAAACATGATTAAAAAAATAAGTGCTAAGATGAGAAGATAGCACACTGTTAAAATTGGAGTACCTTACTTCTGCCATCAGTAATTATCGTTGCCATTGTAACTAGAGTACAGGAATGCACCTTACAGTTAAAATTCAAACAGCACTCAGAGTGGGAGGAACCAACCTAGAACTATTAAAGAACTGACAAATAAAACTGCAAGCTTGCAACCACAACCAGTCTAGATCTTAACAAAACCATCCCTCTTGAAAATATAAAATGAAGGGACTATATTTAGAAAAGGAGAACAACTGAATGTGGACACTACAGTCCCAGCAGCTTGACCTAACCAGGCATGAAGTTTCAAAGAATAAAGATAGAAAAGAAGATAAAATGAAACATTTTGTGAAGTACCTCAGTATCCTTTCAATAATGGATTTTTCTAGACACACAAGTCGATCTGGATTTAGTAAAGCAACCAATGGAAATCATACTTCTTTACATTTTATTTAGTACAGGCAACACAGCTATTAGTCAAAATATAATATGGTAAGAAACTAAGTAAAGAAGAAATTAAAAAAACATGCCTTGAAAAAGGGAAGTAACAAATGGGTTGGTTGTATTGATAGCCAGTTTGTAAAGTCTATTCATTAACCAGAAAAAAACCACATAAGCACTTCAATGAACACCAGTTTCTGAAACTAAAAAGCACTGTCAAAAAGCAGATCAAGAGGATCTTTATAAAGAAAATCTAGAAGACTATAGAATGACAAAATACGAAATTAGATACAAATAAATATTCTTTCTGTAATCTGGGAATGTATTCCTTGGAAACTGAAGAGGATTAAAAAAAAACCAAACCATGAGTGACTGAGTCAAAATGATCCAGCCTAAAACGAAGACAAATGCAAACTGATTTAAGTAAGATATTACCAGCTACGTATTGACATTGCTGTGCAAACAACTTGTCAGTTCCCATTTGGAAAATACTGAGCACAGATGATGGGGCAGAGCAGTCCGGTGGTCCAGCCAGAGACTGATGAAAACACCTGACTGCCCGTGTGTTTCAGAAGATGGAGTAGTTCTGCTCTGCTTCCTGGAAATGTGGGGTTTGCAAGGGGAGGTGTAGTCACTGGGAGCCCTTGGGGATGGCAGGTACTGAGATTTGTACCTGATAATCCCCAGCAATGTTTCTAACATTCATCCACACTTTCTAGGAAAAATAACTACAGTTTAGTGCATGTTCAGTGGGCCTTATCCATAATTTCCATTATGAGCAATTAGTAAGAATAACACCATAACAAAATATCAAAGTGTTAAAAAGCACGCTTTAAGTTGCCTCTAACAAAATACAATAGACATCAAAAATCTTCCAGGAAACACAAATGCTTTTAAACATGGCATGTCAACAACAGTTTTAGAAACTGCAGGGTAACTTGTGTCCCATGACCACAGGATTCTGCAAACGTAACACACATTCTGGTCTAGCTCCCAAGTATTGGCTTGGGTCCTCCCTTCAGACAAACATTTCTAAAAATTAAAAGCAGTCAGCCTTTCAAAAAGTGTGTTTCAACTGTCAGGTCTTTTCCCACTCCTCAGATTACAGGCACAAATGGAGATTAAAA
>NW_009937188.1:70386-81935 GCF_000696875.1 Nestor notabilis
AAGATGTGAGCGGGGGTGGGCGGGGTGGCGGGGGGGGAAGGAAAGAAAGTAATTCTTGATTAGTTCCATGAAATTCAAACCTTACTTCTTTAACTGTTATTACAAACCTAAGAGATTTTGGGTTTTTTCAATGGAAAGAGAACACAAAAGCAGCCTGTATCAGAGCAAAATCATTATAAGGCTGCAGCACTGCCAAAATTCTTGCTAAAGACATCAACTTCAAAAATAGCTAGAAAAAAGAAAAGAAGAAACAAATTCCAGAAAATGGAGTTTTGCTTTAATAGTAACAAAGGGAAGCAAACAAACAAACAAGAGAGGCCAAATATATGATGGTTTGCCTTTCTTTTTTCTTTTTAAAACCAGAGTGAAATGCTCTCTCTTAGATCCTTTAAAAAGTATACTAACATAAATCCAAAAAAAAAGAACTTTCTAAATTGTGACTTTATTTTCAAATTAAACATTTGGGAAAAATAATGACTATACTGTTACTTATTATTATGTTACATTAAAAAGTTCTGTGCTCTGGGAAAGCTGGTCACATTTGTATTGGAGTTTATTTCATCCCCTTGCTTGTACAGCATCATGAGTACAGTGACCTCTCTTCCCCTCAGAAGCCCACAGACACACATTAAATTAGTCGGGATTTTCAAAATCCAGAGAACCTGAAATGCCCCCAAAACATAAGCCATGGCTGATTTCATTGCAGCTTATGTTCCTAAGCTCTCTGTATGCTTGTGCAACAAAAGCTTTTCTGAAAAGACCTTCCCAGTTCCCCACTGCCTCACAACTTGCACAGCCATCAACTGGTGTGATGTTGTTGTATAGTACTCCTACAGATCTACACAAAGCAGAAAGCAGGCAGGTTCGATCATTTCTAAAATCCAGCATTACTGAATCTTGTGTTCCATGCTAAGCAGCCAATCTTCAATTTATGAAACTTTTGTCCCATCCTTATTCTGCATCCTGAGTTGGAGACTGGATCCTGACGGGGCTCCAAACACCAACTGACTCTTGTTAGTAAGGGTGTTAAAGAGCTACCCCACAGCCAACACCAGAGTAACTACACAGGTGAGCACAGCATGCCCCAAGAAATCTGAAGTCCTCTCAGTGATTTCATTTCTCAAAGCATTGTAAAATCAAATTCCAGTTGATGTCTTCATGAGCAAGAGTACACACACAGAACACTCAAAACAGGAACCAACCTGCTGAAAACTGAGCAAGCACTGAGACAACACGTTCAGGTTACTGCTCCACTTTCCCCCAATGTCACTGCAAATTTTAAGGTTAAAGTTCTGTGTTGATACATTCCTGAGAATGTTTCTAATATTTTCTAATAGTACACCAAAAAAAAAAAACCTATCTACAAAGTATGCACTTATGATACAACATACAGCATAAGCTTAAAATCTTTTCAGAACAATGGACGTGTTTGAGTCCATGCCCATATAAGTGCATATCATTCCTACACAAATCTTATTAAGCATCATAATGATGAAAATACCGAACTGAAATGTATCCATAAAATTAGCTAATTAATAAAAATGTTGAAATTTCTTACAGAATCAAACTGGGTAAATGTCCAAGACAATAGCCTATCAAAAGAATAACGAGGTATCCCTAAGTAAAAATAATCAGATGCCTATGCATCTATGGAGAATGTTTAATATCTAAGCTCTTTTCTGTACAGATGCATAAATAAAGGTATCAATATAACTGTGACTAACAACAGTCTAAGGGAAAACATAGTTTCATATAAACAATAGGTCTATTATCAATGCAGCCACACCACAGAAGGACACCTGGGAGAAAAGGCTTTGGTAAATCACTACTCTGCTATGCCTGGACATAAGTTCAGCATTCAAAGCACCTACAAAACATAGTAGGAAAAACTGAATGTGTAGTATAAAATTGTATTTATCGGTGTTTTACACATTTGGAAACACAAGGTCAAGTAGAAGGTAATGTACCAGAGGCTGACTGCAGCAATTTCTAGCAATTTCTCTGACTGGTAAGATACATCAGCTCCTTGGACACTGCATTAAACCACATGTGTTTGTTTATAACTGTTAAAAAATCAGGGCATACACAAGTTGTTTGTCTCACATATGTTTAGCCAGACATTAGTTAAAAAAATGCCCTTCCTGTTACTCCTTTCCCATTACCAGATGTAGGCACAAGCTAGTGGAAGTGGAGCAGACATAAGCATGACAACCTAATTCTCTGCATGAGGGAGGTAGCTGGGGACAAGGAGGGGGAAGGGGAGACAAAAACACTTTACACAAGGTCAGTGCAGGGGATTGAGACATCTGTCAAGGCTGGAAGTTAGTACATTTGCTTTTATTACAGCAAATATTGTTGGTACTGCAACAGTTTTATGCTTAAAGCAGTGCAGCCTGTGAGCACAAGTAAATAGGCATGACAGTATCCTGACTTTTATTTTAAGTCATATCCAGCAGGAAATGGAGCTAGTAAAGTCTGGCACAAATGTAATGCCTGTTTTCTTTCAGTGCAAAGTAGCGGAAGAGACAGAACCTAGAGCTGCCTTGCTAATGTCGTACTTGCAGTTACAGAACGAAAACCCACTTCTAAACAAAGCACTATTTCGAAGTCTATAGATTTGACTCATCTAAAGTATCCCACATCAATGGAAGTGAAGGAAGTAAGGAAGTAAGCAAATAGGCACGAAAAGAGGATGCAACAAAAGCATTGTCCCTTAAACCATGTGTGGCTAACTCTCATTGTCAGATGAGTGAGGCTTTGGGTTGTACTGTCAAGTTTACCCACGTAAAAAAAGCCTAGTTAAAACTTTCTTTACGCTACTTGATTTAAAAGGGACTAAGTGAGGAATAGGAACTGACTTCGTATGCAGCCCAATTTCATCAGTAATCATCCTAGTTTGGTACATAGTTCCTGCATCTACCCTGAAAACCATAACCAAGTAATTATCAAGAGGACTTGGCAGAGATTTTGCATCCAAGCATGGCCAGCCAGCACACGGATCTTTACAAACATTCCCTCTGCATTAGAGTGCATTACCAGTTACTGTAAATGCTGACAGTTACCACATTTGGCCATGTATGTGATAGAACTGTTTAATATGCTTCACATTTTATATATATATATATATATATATGCATACAATTATATATATAAATTTATACAGGACAACAGTTCAGTACAAAGACACAACTTCTGTTGCAATGCTAAATATACCACTGCTGGACATGTTCTCCAGGCATGACATCAATCTCTGGCAATTCAACATTCACCAGAGAAGAATGATTTCACCTAAGTGCCAATGAAAAGCTCCTGCTTTTGTACAGCTTCTTACAGAGGAGTCTCAAGGAGCTTAGAACTGATTGAATGGACTGTGATTTGTAAGTAGTATTTTTAAAAATCTATTACTTCTCCTAAAAGAAACACCTTTTTACACAGATTAGTAAACTTTCTTCGCAGACTAGGATACTATTTGCTATCAATTCTATAAAATGTGAACTTTCTTCTACTGTATCACCTTTGTAAACAAAGCTCAATTTTATATTTTCACCAGTGGCACACTTCGCTGTCTGGCGTTCAAGAGTAGCTGCTGGCCAAATGCTATTTTCTTTATTTTTCAGCTAACAAGAATGAATACCGGAAATGAGGTGGAGAAGTGATATAACAAATGTGTGAAATCATTAGTAGTCAGGACTGATCACTCTCTCCAGGTTCAAAGCAAAAGAACAATTACTCATGGAGCAGGTAGCTGATCGGCACACCCCTTGCCATAGTACGTTGTGGTTGATGATACTTGAGAAAAGCTGAGGGCTAGGTATGTTTTCACTGAAAATAAAAAAATCATTTGGGGTTACAAATACATATAAACTGTCTTGCTTGGGGTGGTGTTGAGCTGAAAATGACCAAACACTGAGAATTCATGAGGGAGAGACGTATGTTTGCCCTGTTCTTACGCTTGTCCAGGGCATACAGTGTTAGCATCTATGAGAAAAAGGATATGGGAGTAGAGGGGATGTTGGTCCAATACAATACATACAAAGGCTCTTAACATGTAACAGCTGTGCCAAGTGAGCTGTGTGATATCTTCCCCCAAGTGTTTTGTTAGCTGATATCTGTGACTCCGTACTGTTGACACCTGCAGCAGGATTTGGATAGTCAGTTTGACAGACAGCCCCACTCCTCTCTACAGCAGTGTTCATATCACTTACCACTTTGCACCAAATGTGGAGTAGGGATTGCTCAGAGAAACTGTATCATTAATGCACTGCACAACAAGTTTTCCAAGCTATCTACATGCACATTGAAGCCCATAAAGCTTCTGACTTGGTTCTAAATCAAATTCATGCATTTCAAAAGAGAAATGAAGAGTGTGTAAATCACTGACGGTTTTTCAGCATGCAATTAGAAGTTTGTTTGCAAGAATGAACTGAGCAGCAAAGTAAAATAAAAAGGCTCATTCTGCAGCGTGTCAATCTGTTTGCACAGTAGGCTGGAACTTAAAAGATTCCTAACTCACTCATCTGTTTCCAAATGCTTTAAAGCCTTCCAGGAAAGACTAAGTCTTCTGCTGACCTAGCAATTTATGAAAATCTATACATATGATAAACTGACATTAATATTTGATAAATGAACAGACAGGCCGTACCCAGCCATTTACAGCTTATAATACACTCGAGCAAACTGCTAATAAGACAAGTGCTGAAGTCAGCTCTTTTTATATAAAGGTGAACACGAGCAAAACCACTGCATTTCTGAATTAGAATGTCTTCCATATAAAAAAGTAATTCACAGTCATTACTCTAGAAGGTCAGTGGCTATAAATGAACACTTGCTGGACACATAACTGAATTTGTTATGCTGCATAAAATTCTATAAATTTAGCAGCCAAAGGTATTCAAGGACTCTGTTTGCCTCTAGCCTTTTAACTAATATTTTAATACAGAGATGTCTGTGATATAAATAAAGCACATGATTATGGCTATTTAATATCATTACTCCTCTTCCACTACTCCAAAGCTAGGGATACATCTGATTTCTCTAACAACAATACCTTTATCATGCATGTCTCTTTTCTCATCATGGCTATAGATCAAAGTATACAGAGAATTTCAGACTTGGTCACGCACAAGCCTTCAAACTTTCCCTCTTCCCAGACCCAGCTTGCTGACATCAATTAAAAGACTTCCCTGAGAACTAGGAAAAAAGGTCATTTTCTGCAGTAATTTTAAAAATGTTTTTGTTCTCAAACTTTCACATAATTTTTAATTCTCAAATAAAAGCCAAATGTTTCCACGTCAATGTTTTTGATGTTTCCATGTTTCATGTGTTCTTCACGTGGTGGGTTTAGTTAGCAAACAGCTGTACATTCAGTACATGGACGCGGGGGAATTACTTACCTCCAGAGATCTGGGGTTTTTCCAGGTGTTGAATACCGAAAATTTAACACTTGCCATGTTTAAGAGTAACTACAAACTAAGAGCAGCAAAAGTCAAAGGCTTCAAGCTCCCATTTCTCACATGCTTGCATTTCAGGATCAGAGTTTTTTAGATCTACAAGCATCCATTCAGTGTTGGATGCTGGCACTAAAAGGACTGCATCAAAGAACAGACTCTCATTCTTAGAAACATTTCAATTATTAAATGGAAGGATTTTCCTATTGTTAAAAACCTAAGGCACCATAATTAGAATTCTTAAACAAAAGAATATGTAGAAATCCTATTCATTTAAAGTTACTTAAAAATAATGATTAAAATAGTATATTTCATTTTTTATTTTTTTCAATTTTTCTCCCTTCATGCAATCAGCAACTACTGCACAGATTCAAAGAGACATTTATATATCTCTGAGCCCAGACCATCCATACTTCCAAAACTACGTATTAACAGACTGCAAAAAGTTGTGCATAGCCGTAACAAGTAATTTTATAGCCACAAAGCTATTATAATATACTTAGAATCCACTGAATGGCTTCTGGAGTGGAAAAGGATATTTGTTGTGAATTTAGAAAGAAATAATTGTTACAAAATCATATACCTAACAGATAAATGATGACATGTGAACTGCTTTCAGACTCAGTAAAATAATAACATGAATTGGATGAACAAGTAAGTAGTTTTGCATTATAGGTTAAGTGATAAATTTCTTCGCTGTAACTGTAGCTCAGTCTGATGTTTGGTCTCCCAGTTGACAATTGCATTACTTTTAAAGCACAGTAGCATTCTAAGTCAACAAACAAAATGTGTTTTTTCTGTGGCTGACTTCTTTAAATCACATGCAGTGGACATTAGACCTGGAAATGTCAAGCCAACAGAGGAATGCATGGCTTGATCTCTTCTGGCTTCTTTTTGTCTTAATTCTAACTAGGATGAGTTGGATTTTATAGCTTTTTATAATTTACGTGAACCTAGTTCACTGGCTTCGTTTCCGATTTCAGAAATTGCAGTGTGGACTAAATGATCCAGAACCATAACCATCAGAGAAAGGACTGTCCTTTTAGCTCCTTTCTTCAACTTTCAGGGAGAGAAAAGGAAGAAAAATGCAGTCTGCAGCCAATGCTTCTACCTGCTCAGCAGCTCAATGACAAATTACAGTCTCTGAGTCTCCATCCCTCACAGTAGGGACATCAGTATCAGCAGTACCCTCCATCCCTTTTTATCCTCTTAGTTTTCTTTTTACTTCTGCAGAAGGCAGGGAAAAACGAGGAAAATACGCATGTTAAAATGTCTTATTTAGAACACTCATGCTGTAAGTATCTCTTGGAAATGTGTATTTCAGGTAAGAATGAACAACTTCTCTCAAATATGCTAAGCACTTAAAAAGTCCTCAGAACCCATGCGTCCTTCTTACATATATTATACATTTAAATATTATCTTCTAAACCCCTACAGGTTTATTATTCCATGATTTCTGATATACCTAGATTAGCTTTAAGAGCTTTAAACAAAATCTTTCTTTGCTTCCATTGCATTTACAAACCCCTCACAATCTCAGCATCAGAAAGTCTGTTATTTTTAAATAAAAGGAACTGAGGAGCACTAACCAGTGAGTTAAAACAGCCTCCTTAATGGACCAGAAAAGTGCAAGTTATCATAACAGTACATATGGATCTTTATCATTTGATAGATAACATGTCCTTTTTCATTTCCTCTGCTCTGTCAGATGACACTAAAGCAAATAAACATATATTTTCTTATAAACCATAAAATACATTTAGGAAAAAACCTACAAACATGATTGTCACTAATTCATGACAATTAACATTCTCTTCCAAGATGCAGTTACAGGTTCAATAGTTGTTATAGTTTTCATAAGAACACATGTGCAGGGTGAAGTGAACGATATCTATGCCACAGAGTATCTTACACGCTACAGCATACCCTGGCAGTGGGAGCAAGTTTAACCTACAAGCCCCAGACAGATACAGGAGTACTATGCTGTATAACACAAAATAGACATCTTCATTAATTAAAAAAGCTGAGTTCAGCTGAAAGATGCCTCAGTCACCAAATCTCTTTCTATGAACTCTGCACAGTCTAACAAGGGAGAAAAACTCTTTTATGCAGGATTCTGTGGAGGATATGAAACAGAATGGGATTTCACCCCATCAAGGTGAAACATACCACACAAGGAAAACTGTTGCCAACCTGTTGTGCTGAATTATTTCTCTTTATGTCAAGTTCCAGCCTGCTCCATGGCGGCAGCTGGGGAGTGGGGGAGGAGGATAGAAATACAATATATTGCTGCTTCAGCTAGAAGACTGAAAATCCTGACAAACCTGGCAACTCAGTACTATAATTTGCAGACATATTGTACAGTGAGTATTAAGAAGCACTGCTATCACCAAAAAAAGCTTGAAAATAAAATTTTTAATCAGAATTCAACCTATGTTAGCAAGGCAGGTCTACAGAGAAGCTTTATTCCTTAATTCATTCATAGGATTAAGGGAATGGCTCAGAAGAGAGACGATCTGTCACACTCCTCACTCTTAGGTTACAGGGGTGCAACCATCACAGAGGTATACATCATCAGATGCTAAATGCACATGGATTTCTGAAGCTGACAGCAAGGAGTGCAGAAATAGGACATAACCATCACCATCGATCAACAGTCCACAGGCATTTGTAATCATGTTGGTCCTTGAGAATAGGGTGAAAGGTGTAGAAAGAAAAACAAGAGAAAGCCCAAGGTGCTCTCACATATTCCTCCATCTTATCGCCTTTCTAGGTCATGCTGAAGATCTTAAGGAAACATTCATATTATGATGAAAATTCGTTATAACAATTGAATAAAGAATGTCATCCATAAGGCCAATGACCACTCAAAAACAACATACAGTACCTCTTATATGAAGAAACAGGATGTTGATATATCTGCAAAAATCAAAGCATTACTAAAACATCTGCTAACATCACATCATACACAGCGCTTCTGTTGCTTCCACTTCAGTTACTGCAAATTGCCTTGGTCTATAATTTCTCTCCAGCTGTGCTCACCTCTTCCTCCCTGTGCCTGTATCTTTTTTTGGTTTGCTGCTTTTTGGTCCTCCAACCGGTAAAGCTTAAATTTTAACAAAGCTATGACTGTAACAACCTGTAATAAACTAGAAATTCAGTATCCAAAAATGGACAAAAACATGAAAAAAGCTGTCAGTATCTTCAAAAATCTGCTTATGCGTTTCACTGCATACCTCTGCTCTAGTTTCCAATGTTCGATAACCCATTACTTTCCCATTGATTTTCACTTTTCTTCATTTAGACTTTCTCCCATTTGTCTGCTCAGATTTCTGACCTCCACCTCTGTTATTTTCCCCACCAACGCAATTATTACATTGCCACATTTCTTCCTTATACTAGCTGATGCAAACAAACCCCACTGATTTTTCAGGATGCAGATTCTCCCTTACTGGTCAATCTGCACTGGAAGGGAGAGCTTTTGTCAACGCAGAAAAGCCCATGCATATGCCTGGAATAAAGAGCTATTTCCAGAAGTGCTGAAAACTATGTCTCCTAAGTGCACAGTTAATGCTTCTCATCAGTGAATTCCTACAGAGCAGAAAAAACTGGTAAAAACCAGACAAATGCAAGTTGATCCACTTTGCAAATCTAGCCCACATTATGGACTAGATTTGTGGAGGGGGGGAAGATAAACTAAATAATAATCACAGCAGGAGTAAAAGATTTCCCAGAAGGAAAGAAATCTATTATAAACATGCAGTCAAGAACATGAGTGAATAAACTGTGGCTGGGCAGAGCTACAGCAAAGCACTAGGGCAAAAAGCTCGAGACACGACACCTACAGAGCAATGGTTTGTCACCAGTTGGTCCCCTAGGAAAGGTTATTCATGAACAAGACCCCAGTGATGCACTACTGCAAGGGCACCTCTGCTTACAGAGGGGAAAGACTGGAAGCTTTAGAAGACATCCAGTTACTATGATTGTGATCCAAACACTAAACAGAGCACAAACATTTATCACAAATGTGTGATAACCCCAGTCCTGTTTTGCTGTCCTCTGGGTTGTGGAGCAGAGGAAGCTCAGAGACACGAGTAGCCTCCTTTGGTGTCTTGGTTCATTTCCAGTTCTCCAGGAGCAGCAGTAACTCTCCATGCTAGCTTTTAAGTTCAAGAGCCCAGTTAGAGACATGACTCATACCACAGACCCTGAAAGTTACTTGGCCAGATCAAAACCTATTTTCTGCATTCTTATCACTAGCTGCAGCTCCTGAAGCCACTTAAATGAAGCCACCTGCCTCATGGTAGCTTTTCTTGCTCACAGTGAGAGCAATCAACAGTTGGAATAATCTGCCCAGGAAGTGGAGATTATCCAGGTAGATTCACCAGCACTGGACACTTAAAGTCAGCTGGACAGCATGCTGGGATATCTAGTTTAGGTCATGCTTTGCCTAGAAAGGTTGGACCAGATGATCCTTAAGGTCCCTTCCAACCTGGTATTCTAGATATCATTATATGTTTAAATCTTAAAAGCTGGGTTGTTTAAAGCTTAAGCCTACTATAGCATGCAGTATAAAACCTGGACATCACTATCATGGTCCAGGATTAACCTGCAAGTAGAAACACCGGCTTCCTTCCCTGGCAGTTCATGCGATGCTCATCCGCTCTTTGTCTACACACATCTCCAGTGTCACATTTTTGTTCACCTTTGGCTTTAATTCATTCAACCACCAGGACCTAACTATTTTTTTCTACTCTCTAAACAGGATTACAGCAGCACAGTGACACTTTCAAAATCCAGTACACCATGGATGGTATCCACAGTACATGACACCTTTAACCTGCTAGAAAATCCGCATTATTAGTGTATCAAAACCTACAAGAAAAAACAGTAAAGCCACAATCATGGTTTATTTTCTTTAAAATACTCCAGGAGCCCTTCAGGGTGCTTCGATCTGATTAAATCTAAAATAAAAGAAATCACTATTCACCAAACCCAGCCACACACCAGGCTGTGGCAGTGCACCCCCATGGCTTCCATCCTGTTGCATTTCAGCACCACGGACACTCACGCATGCACCCATGTTCACACCCACAACACCCTGATCTAAAACAAATCAAGCTGGCCATCCAGACATAAAGACAGAATGAATTTTCTTAAAAGGTACTCAGAAAACACACTGCAGCTCTCCTGATGTCTCTTTAAACACACTTTCCCCTCAAACCCATGTAAGTTTCTGCACAAACTCTGAAACACTGGTACCTCCACCTAGGATCAACCGCTGTGAATTTGCTACTGGTGGAAAAGACTTTGCTCAGTTTACAGGTATAAATTCCAAAATGCCCTCACAAGGTGAAAGCAACAGGCCTATCTGGCAACTTCGGGCCCTACAAAACCTCCATTCAACCACACCTGCAAGGAATAAAGGGGTTATTTTAATGTACGAGTAGAACGACTTTTCTACTGATCAGTTTCTGTGAAAGTGCAGTGAATTGATTCTCCTCATTAATAAGAAGTTCTTCTCTGTGCAGGCGGTGAGACACTTGCCCAGAGAAGCTGTAGCTGCTCCATCCCTGGCAGTGCTCAGGGCCAGGCTGGACGGGACTTTGAGCAACCTGGTCTAGTGGAAGGTGTCCTTTCCCATGGCAGGGGGGTTGGAACCAGATGATCTTTAAGATCCCTTCCAACTCTAACCGTTCTAAGATTCTATGATTAGCAGAAAGCTCTGGAAATACTGTGAAGTCCCAGAAGCACTTAAAATTAAGGAAAAAGAAATCCCAACCAAACAAAAAAACCCACCCAGGTCCCTCTGTGTTACACTACCCGTTTTCCTGCTCCCTGCTTCCATGTAGATCACACTCGCCCTCAGAGATGGGTCTTACTGGTTTTGCTCCAAGAAAGATTTCAGGTCCTCAAAACCTGAGTAGCACAGGAGTTTAATTCTCTGGGAGAGCCAACACTGAAGCGTCTCTGAAGACCCGAGCTTCTGCGCCCACTACCCGTTCTACAGGTTTCCCAGGATAAGGAACACGCTTCTAGTGTCACTCCCGGAGGTTACAGCCCCAAGAACGCAGCAACTAACTGCGCACACCGATTGCGCTC
>NW_009937189.1:0-375 GCF_000696875.1 Nestor notabilis
GACGTCCTCGATGAGAGGACTTTATATTAAACGGATTTTTGGGCGTGGGAGTCGGACCCGGAGCTTGCTCCATCCGCTCCGCGCATCGTCCCGGTATTGCAGCGCCTCCGGGCTCGGTGCACCCCTGCGAGGACCTGCTGCTGGTCAAAGACAGACGAAGACGTTGCTCTCGGGGCTTCCCGGTTTCTCTTGTTCCCCCGGGTCCCACCCCGCGCTCTCTGTGGCCGCGCGCGGACCGTCCCCGTCCTTGTGTGCAGGGACACCCGGTTGTGAGACACCCGCCTCGCTGCGGGGACCTGCGCAGGGACCCTCCCCTCTTCGTCTTCCCACGGGCCCCACCTCCCCCTCCTGCTCCTCTTCCCCCCCCTCCGCTCT
>NW_009937189.1:778-1170 GCF_000696875.1 Nestor notabilis
CCATCCAACACCAACCACCCCAACAACGACCAACCCAACCCACCACCATCCAACACCATCCATCCAGCAACGACCAACCCAACCCACCACCACCCAACACCTCCCATCCAACAACAACCAACCCAACAATGACCAACCCAACCCACCACCACCCAACACCTCCCATCCAACAACAACCACCCCAACAATGCCCAACCCAACCCACCACCACCCAACCCACCACCATGCCAACCACCCCAACCCCCCAACAGCCATTCCCTTCAGGGCCGTATTGAGTTTCCCCCAAAAGTGGCCTCTGCCTCAGCACTGCACTCGGGGTCATTGTGCCGCAGCAGTGGGATCCGGGGATCCTGGCGCCGATGCACCAGCAGACGGGCGGTCAGGCGGCACCA
>NW_009937189.1:1350-1638 GCF_000696875.1 Nestor notabilis
CCTGTTGCGACAAAGGTGAGCCCTCCCTGGGGCTGTAGGCCCAGCCCCACCGCATCCCCCTGGCTCACCTGTGCACTACTGAGGTTGCTGTAGAATGCCCACAACTGGGTTGATGGTCGCTGCTACCTGGATACCCTCTTGGTCTCCATGATGGATGCGCAGAGAACATCCATCCCCACACGGAGAATGCTGGCTGAGATGAGGAGGAAGAAGAGGATGATGATAGTAATGACCAAGGTGACGTGGAGCCAGGAGCGGTCCCTGTGAGGAGGGAGCAGTGTCCGCAGC